>NW_022639478.1:644015-658264 GCF_010583005.1 Odontomachus brunneus
GCACATGTCGAAAAAACAACTTATCACGTTCCATATTTAATCAAAAGAAAAAATAGCACTGCTCGCTTAAATGAATCTCTTCGCACTGAATTTTATTGACAAATGTCTAACCTCTAAAATGCAGCCAGTTTCAGATGTCAAGATAAATTACACCTACAACTAACGTCATCTAACTGTGAGCCGCAGGAACTAAGTTTACCACCTAATAATAAATTCTCCGTATCAAAGATCAGCGTTTAGTGTATACAAGTCGAATTGTCTTTAATTTTCGAAATTGTGACTTTTCGGGTACAATGGCGTGTTTTCAATATTTCGAGAAAATTATATTTCGATAAATCATCGCGGTATTCAGTTTTCGGAATCGTGACTTTTCGGGACGTTGTCCCACTTCTCACAAATTCCAGGATTTGAGTTTTTGGGGTCACGCCTGTCCACCTTAATTTCTGTTATTTTTCACGGAGTTTCGGCTGCTCCGCGAAAGAGGGAGAAATATTTCGATCGGAGATCGAGCATCACGCGACGAACTTTCTAACAGCAACGATCATAGCTAATTCTCCATATCAAAGATCAGCGAGCCGCAAAGGAGAGGAAAGGAGATCGCTGCTGAGATTGTGAAAAAGTGGCCAACTCTCGCGGCGATTAGAATTACCTAGTTTGCAGAGAAAAACACTCGTAAATGTCGCTCCGTCGCGACACTGATAACGAGCTGATATCGCGTGATATTAGTTCAAAGTGGAATACTAGATTATAGTGCGTCGCGCCGCGAGGGAGCGTCGCTCGTTCGTGTATCAATCCGCGGCAATGTGAGACATGTGACTATTGTAATGGACAAATTGCAACTGCGCGTATGCCTGCACTGTATACTTCAAGACGACTTTCCTGACGCGCACGCGAGAAATTACATTACGTAATGTAAATACTCCGTCCTCCAAACGACCGGCCCGCGATACGAGAAAATTACACGTCGAGACTCGCATGCACATTCGGTAAAAACTCCGCCTCGCGCTGCAATCCCACGCCGGTACTCGTTACACGGACTTCCAGATCGTAATGGAGCGATTAAGCGAAGAGCATCGGAACTGCCCGACGAATATCTGCACGGGCAGATGAAGCGATTAGATATTAAAACGCTTCGCAACCGACTGCAGTCGTGCAAATGGAGTGGCATACCCGAGCTAAATGACGACGAGAACGACGACGGACGGCGACGATGATGGCGCGGCGGCGTCGGCGTTGTTCGCAATTCTATCGACGATTTCAATAAAGCGCGCACAGCGTTCTCAATAATAATATGCAACCTTCTATATTGCATCGCGCGCTACATCGATCCCGCTGTCGGCGCACAGCATCGGAGAATCCGGACTATTATTTTTCATGCAGCCGGAGAGATATAGCTGACGTAGAATAATTCGCAGTAAATCCTCGAGAGAAAGAGAGAGAGAGAGAGAGAGAGAGAGAGAGAGAGAGAGAGAGAGAGAGAGCGTGATTTTTATTATTCACGCATCGGAGAATACGTCGAAGAGAAGAAGTTCGACGCGGAATTTCCATCGACTATTTCGCACGGTCCTTCAGTTATCAATCCTCGCGCGCATTATTCGATGGTTGCAAATTGCATTTCTCGCGAAATCGGGCCTTGGCCGAGTTTCAGGGGGTGTTTCGCTGTCACGTGCGACGAATGCCGGACGAATCGAGATCTCTCGCGTTCGGTTTATTAAAAATAATTCGTAACAATGCGGCGCATATTAACTCGCACACGATGCACCTTTCTGTGGGACTGCCATTGTAATCGAGCGTACTGGTCGACGCTTTGTCGCCGCTAATTGGCGCGTCTTTATTCACGCCGTGCGTCGTCCGCGCGTGCGACGAATCGCAACGTGTCGCGGTACATTAGCCATTACCGCTATCGGTAATAATGAACTCACGCTAAGCCAACGTAACGCGTAATTCGATTGGCGGCGCGAGCGAATAAAAGTGAGACGTCGCGTCTTTTGGGTAAACAGGAAAAATTTTGACGAATAAAAAGATATTCACGGAAAAGATATCTCTCATCCGGCTCGCATGTCCTCTTAATTAATCACATTACCTTGTCTCCTGGAAGAGATAATGAAGATGCATCGCGAACGAGATGTTTGCTCCGTTTTATTTACCGCAGAGAAACTCAGCAGGGAAAAGGCGGTATTAACGCGTAATATTCAATATTTCCTGAGGGATGCTGTATCTAGAAACTTTGCCAACAGAACACTGGTCTTTCCTGCAAAGTGCCATACTAGTTGCACGGAATTATAGATGCTTTCGCGCAAGGAGAGTATACACAGAAAAGTACATACTAAAAAGACTAAACCCCCGACTAAAAAAGATTCCCATGCTTCTGATTAGGTTGATCCTAGTCAGTTATTTGGTTTATATAAAATGATGTTATCAGGTCCTAATTATTAATAACCCTTATTATTAAGAAGATTCTGGAGACCACGCTGCGTTGCAGGACTTCATAACATAAAACCTTCTAACTTGATTAACCTGATCAGCACCATGAAGTAAATTTCAAGTTGAATTGCGTTCAAATAAATGTTACTTGTTTTAAGTATTTCATGAGTTTAAGGAAATTTATTAAACTACACAGAGTGTCCGCGGTAACTCACAGAGGAGTCGCGGTGCATAAGAAGATTAGGTCAAACGGAACAAAAGATTCCTCTACCATTTTGCAAACAACAACGTAAAATTTTAAATTAGTAATCAAGTAAAATTTGTGAATCATCACGCGCTATACTGTAGATGAGCTGTGATGGCGACGTCTGCCGCTGTCAAACTGAGCAAAAGAGTTTTCTGCCATTTTCCAAATGGCCACGTAGTTGTTAATTTAAAAAGATTGGTGCATTACTGCGTACAACTGTACACTTTCTGTAATAAGTTTAGTATTTCAATCAAGGATTAAAACTAATTAAAATTCAGTTTGCTCGTTACGTAGAGTCGAACCAACTTTTTCTTCAATAAAGTTTTATTATATAATATTCTTCCAAACAGAATAAATTCTTTCTTCATGAACTTTTTTCAAGTTTACTTTATAAGTATACTTTAAAATTATTACCAAGAAAATATTCTTTGTTAAAGATAGTTATTGCTTAAAAGCGCGAAAAGAAATTAATTTGCTTTTCTTAGCAACAAAATAAGATGTCTGTCTGTGTTTGTGCCAAAATAAATTGGAGTATTGTTCAATATGTGACGAAAACAACAAGACATTTTCAGAATTGACATCTCGAGCTGTCAGTTAGCGTAAGTATGTACTTGAAACAAAAGTTCTACAGCTTATCGAACATGTGTTTGCTCCACTGAGAAAAATGTCAAAGAACTTACTGTACTTTCAAAATGGGATTTAGAAGCTTAAAAATATATCACAAGTTTGCACAAAGATTTCTTTATACACGTGATTATGTTTCCCATGGTTAAATATGATAAAACACAAATAAGATCTACATGTATACAATTTTCATTAATACAGTCCTACTCCCTAGGCACAGTGACATCAAAAATTTCCAACCAGGTGCATCATATCTGAATATTCGTGCGTCATAATTGTTGATTATCCGAATTGCCGATTCCTCGAATAATCAGCAGTTATGGTGCGTAAATATCTTATATAAGATGTAGCTGACCGGAAATTTCAAATATCACTATGCCTAAGGAATGGGATTGCATTAATAGAAAAGCAATACAAAAAGTACAAGAAGTACGAAAAAATTGGCATGATCGTGTCGATACTTGTCTGACATAGCGTTTTTGCGATCATTTTAACATTATCGACATTCTCGGGCTCGAGAATTCGCTTCTTTGGCATTCTCCTGAGTTTTGTAACTCATCTTTATTCAGTCTTCTCAACTATAGTAAACTTGAGCGGGAGAACGGCCGGTGTATCGCTCGCGCATAGACTGAATCACGGCGATGGCGATACCTCTTCGACAGCAAAAATCGCGAGCGACTTTGGAAGATTGTGTTAGAGCCGTGGCGAATTATAAACCACGCGCTACCACCGCGCTCGGTTCTGGCTCGTGAATGAAGAAAATAGCATCCATTAGCAAATTACTCTTACCTACTTTGACCGCCCCCGTCTTCGTCCGACGCGAAGGCCGAAGGGCTGCAAAAGGGAGCGTCGTTAGTTATATTAGACAAGACTAAAATAACACCGCGCTTGTGTAGCCGTGCAAATAAAATGAAAATAAAGCTGATTCGAACGGCTGATAAACAACAATCTTTTTATGCTGCTTATTTGTCATATCGCGACCAGCGAGCGCCAAGTACGCCGAGTATCCGAGTAATCATCGCCTCGCAGTGACTAATAAACGATGATAATATGATGTTGCGAACGAGCGATCGCTTTCAAACAATTTGCGAAGATAATTAATTTTTGGCATAGAGACGCGGCGGTTGCACAGCCGTGGTATGTAACTTCGTTATTTGAGGGATTTATTTTCACCGATGCGTCAAATTTCGCCGCGGTAACGGCGCCGAGCTTGACAGCGGAGACGCCGAAACGCTCGTTTGTTTGCGTGTTTTTAATCGTAGATTACGCAGAAAAAATTAGCATTCAATTGAAACTAATCTATTCAAGTTAACATCATTGTTTAATGTATAAGTAACAACATACAATTTTATTAGAATTTTAAGATCTTGAAAATGTCGCAATGTTATAATTTTCTTTGAATATTCTAATAGCAGCATGAAAAGTGTATATGATTAACAATTATTTTTATGATAATAATATCTATTCCCGACATTTAAAAACATATTCTCAATCCAACATTTTGTAATTTCTATTTGTGAAAATTATTTTTGTATGATAAGAATATATTTTTTTTGCTGAACATTATATAAAATATAGGAGAGACCGGGGCCAGTTGTCTTATATTTTAGAATTTTGAAGTTACAACTTCTCAAGCAATTAATTGTTGTGACTGACTGTATAAACATGACAGAGGCAGCCTTCTTCTACGTATTAATGTCCGACACGACCTTCTTAACCGTATATTTTGTTTTGTAATAACCAAAACACGAACATACAGCAACATAGCCATCTTTCCCTGCTATCAGATTCAATTTCCAAGTAGCGCAGGGTAAAGAAGGCTGCATAAAATATGTATCCTGATTAGTAGTTCCAAAGTCTCCGCAACTCTCGGCCCTTAATTATGAGCCAACTTCATCTCGCCCGTCCATGTGCTCTATTTCAATTATTTTATTAATGAAAATTACATTTATTATCAGAAACAACACATTATTCACTTGCATGAAATTTCACTCTAACTAGTAACACATCGCTTAGTTTTATTTAGTCACGATGGAAAATATTAATAGAAAATTTTCGAGAAGCTCAAAAATTTACTTTGCTATTATTAAATCAATTTTTTCTACTTTTTAACTGATAATATTATTCCGAGTTTAATGAAACTCAGAGAGAAGTATTTATGTTCCATTTCGCGATTTTGTACTCACTATTGCTCTTAAGGTAAATATTAAAATAAAAAACATATGAGCAACATACTTCTGAAGCCATATAGCCCCGGTCTCTCTTATTGATAATATTAATTAACTTTGTTTAACACATATTGTGAATAATCTCATCTTAATTGATTCACATATTAAAAATAAAGATATTCTCGAAACAGAACGTCCTCTTTTCTGTTTACATTTGTCGGTAAACACTGTGCAAGCCAGTTTACTCACAACGAATTGTATTCATTGCTTGTAAACATGCGATGAGAATCAAATACGATCACTTTTCGATGTTGAACGCACAATCAGAACGCGCACAGGTACGGTACGGCAGTCCTTATCAATAACGAGAAACAGAAATGCACGCGATCGACCCACGGAAATTATATTCCGTCTTTATGCATTTGTCACGAGCAAGTCGACGTAATCTCGCCTCACGGATGGGAATATGATGAAAAGTGGAAATTTCCAATTTCCCACGATAAATTCGCGACGCGAGACGACAAGATTCGACTGAGTGGAATGCACGTGAGATGCTAAAAAGGTAAAGGAAGAAAAGAGACTGGAAGGAATTCAGTAACGATTACGCGACACTGGAAATAAACTTCAATTTCGATTGCTCTTCTCCCTCTCTCTCTTTCTATCGCTCTCTCGCTTTATCAAGTCTCTTGGGCAGTCTTGGACGGAGATCATTCACATAATATCCGTCCCTGAACCCCGTCCGTTCTCGGGAGATTCTACGCGGAGATACGATGCAATCGCATCCATTGGCGACCCATTCTTCGTGCGAACGAAAACAAAATCGCGACCTGTCGCTAGCTTATAATCGTGTCCAACGCGAAGTGGCGTTTGTCTGTACAAATAAACGTCGTGGTAATTACAAGCTGAAGTATCTGCGCGCGATAGAGGTCAACGGTCGAATCTCCGAAACTGGCTTCCGCTTGGAGCCTGAAAATGCGGTTGCAATCGAGTTTGCCTCTTCTGTGCCGTGACTTTGTCATTGATCCGTAAGTTCATTGACTCGGCTGCGCGTTTAGTAATTGTGTCTCGGTTACTGGTCACATGAATACAAACAGTAACGGGACTTCATTTAATAATGTATTCTCTCTCTCTCTCTCTCTTTCCCCCTCCTTTCCCCCCCCCCCTAATCTGTCCTGACCTTGAGGCTCCAATGTATTCTTTTCCCAATGCGTGACTCGCCGGTGCGAGTAGGATAATTAAAGTGATACAAAGTAGGACACACGTAGGATAATTAATAATGCAATCGACTGAGAGGAAATAATGGAACAAAAGAAGATCTATTCTTTTCGCGTCTAGACCTACATTAACTATTTATACATAACTGGTGGTTATATACTACGTTCAATAGAGTACACAAAGACGTAAATGTAACACTGCTAACGTTAAATTTGCCTGAAAGTTTGGTGAGCCATTTCTTGTGGATTTTTGATAGCTAAACATTTTAGATCGATTGGCACCACGTTGCATAGCACTGAAACAATTATTAATCCTTACTCTTTGCACATCTTGACAAGACGTGACTGACAGTCAAACTTTTCGTACGGAAGGTCCCGCGTGAAGCAGCCCCTTTATGCCACTCAACTTCTACCCGGAACATCCTGTATGAATGAAGACAAAAAGATCACCGAGCATACGTTCTGAAGAAGGATCTTCAGAAGAAAGGGGGAGATTGTAGGTCTTCATGCGGAACGCGGGACGTGGGACTGAAAGAAATTTATGAGGCTGGGGTGGTGTCTACGGGAGATTGAAAAGGGTTAAACTGCGGCGAGGTTATGAGAGCACGAATCTCTTTATCGAAAGTGAGCACGCCGTCCGCGGGAATATTCAGTGACATCCGGAGTGACTGCGGACATTCGCAGTCGCGCCGCGACCACAGACTTCGTCTTTCAACGTATCTAGTGCATGTCATAATTCGCGAGCGTGCCGTTGGCGAAGCAGCAGGGTGATACAGGCGGTCGCTTCCAGCCTCTCGCGCTCTCTCCATCTCTCCCCCTACCCTTTCCTCGCAATAATTGAAATCGTTTTCTCCTCGGAAATGACACCAGCCTGGCTCGACGTCCTGACGGCGGGACCGAATGTAGCTTCGCCGCGACGACCGCATAGGAACGAGTGCAACTGACTAAACACAATGCGCGGATCGGCAGCCTCGTTAATAGGTTCTCGGCCCCTAGCGGGCAGCTGTTCACACTTCGGCGCACTTGCGACCTTCGTGTTACATCATATACACGCTGATCACGGCCGCACGTGTATGTGTTAGCCGCGGATTATGGAATATCGGTCGGTGTGCTTCGCGGGACTTCGCCTTGACTTCCGACGTAATCCCGCTGACGTGTCGAGCCCCTCCCTCATGGTTCTTACCTCCGCTCACGTGACACCTGGAAAAAAGTAATAATTGCTCTCACTATTGCCAACATCCACGAAGACCGACAATAAGAATAAGAGGAGGAATTATTAATTAAAACGTTTGCAATAGAAGAAATCCATTACTTTGTTGTTTTTATGAAAATTCTAGCTTGGATAACCCAAAAATAGCATTTTGCGCATTTTTTCAAAAATATGAGCAGAGATATTAATATACAGTTTTAACCATATTATTCATAATTCTTTAATCAGTTATAACAAAAAATAATAATCTATAACAAAAATGTTTAAGATTTAAATATTCATAAAATATTTATTTTATATAATATATTTTATTTTAATATATTTATTTATATAATATTTATTTGTAAAATTTCATTAATTAAATATCTCGAAAAATTAAAATTTCACCCAGGTGATTTGTGCTGAGTGCATTTAATACAGTTTTTAGATTTCTTGGTCCCATTTGTTTTAGATTATTATACGAGCTGTAATATCGTCCATCAGTTCAAGGCATCCTACGACATGGCGCTCGGCACAAAAAACCTGGGTTGCGTTCGGAAACGTCACCCAAGTTGTACCCGTTACGTTGGAGATACAAGAGTGAGATAAAAAGAGAAGGAGAGTATTCGAGTGACGTTTCCGAACGCAGTCTGGACGACGACATTTCAATTTTCTTGTAAATAAAAAATAATGTTTTACATTTAAAATAATAAATAGTACGATTAAAATCTTATATCAATTCCATCAGTCCATTTCTTTGAAAAAAAATTCACAGAAATCTCTTATTTTTCGGCTGTCCAAACCAGAACCTGTCCTTAATGTATTTTACAATAAGAACATCTGAGAGAGAGAGAGAGAGAGAGAGAGAGAGAGAGAGAAAGAAAGAAAACATTAAAATTTGGAGCTGATAATTCGGGTGAGCGCGTATTTAATTCTCAAGAGTGTACCTTCAAAAACAAACGCGTTAATTCGCGTAGATAAATCATTCGTATATCTGTAAAGACAGTGCTGTCCTCGAGTGCTGTACACGAGAGAGTGACGAAATGAAGGGAAAGACTTTTTCTTAGTGACTAGGACGAAATTATGAACTTACATCTGCTGAGCTAGTGTTTACATATGTAAATGGACCAAAGATTACAGGAGCTGAGTCTAGAAAGACTCGGGAATCTCGTCGTGTTGCACTAATTTCCTTGTCGATCCTACCGCGACCGCCACCAAATTGTATTACGTCGTAAACTGTAAACATAACATGTGCGAGGAGAGACAGAAGAAAATCGCTGTCATAATTGTCAATACGCATACATCAATCATATATACGTCAATCGATACGATTATTAATTGGCGATTATGCAAGATCTTGCTATATTTCGCGAGAAAGAGCGCGATAAGAAGCCGCCGCGTTACACGGCGATACTTGATAGTCGTTACAGTGTCAGAAGTTGCGTCATTATCTACCAGGCGAGTTAGGAAAAAAGGAAATCAAGCAGAACGGCGAGTCTCGACTCCGTATCCTCGAGTCGGGAAGAATCGTTTTCCAACGAGCCGAGAGAGCGATGGAATGGCGTTGCGCGCCGGGGGCGAACGAAGCTCGTCGATTAAACTTCCTCCGGAAGAAGAAGTTGTTATGCAGAATTCCTGGAAACTGCATCCACCGCGCGTGCAATCGCCGGCTGCGCCCGCTCCCTCCCTCAAGCCTGATCTACAATATGCTCTTTGCGTTCTGTTTCTTGTCTTCTATCTTTTTCTGGCTTAAAGCTTAAGGTTTGAGTCAGAAAGAGATAAAGAGAAAGAAGCAGGAAGCAAAGAGCATATTGTAGATCAGGCTTTAATCGCGACGTTTGAGTCTGCGATCGCGAACACGCGAGCGGACTTTTTGGCGGAGGTCGGGTTAAGGGGCCGGCCTCGGTGGGCTCGTTTTTTCGGGCATAAAAATACTTATCGCCGTGTGAGAGCGGCAAGGAGGAGGAGGAAACGTGGGATTCGGCGCGGTTGCCTAATTGAGTCGGGAAACGTGATTGCGCCGCGCAAAACGCACCTTCAACGCAATTATTCCAAGTATCAGCCCGCCGCCGTAGCCGCCTTTCGTCGGTCCTCAGCTGCAGTGCGCCGCATTGCACGTTATAACGCGGATAATGCGCGTTACTGCATAATATAACGCGCGTATCTCACGATCTGCGCCGAGCGCGGAGCACGTTTGTCTCGCCTCGTCGATAAAAATTAATTCATTTCGCGCGTTATTCGCGTAATGCGTGGCGATGTTGATAGCTATTCGTATTTACAGTAGCGCGGAGTAGTCAATAATACGCCACCAGTCTGATCAGTTCGCGTGCATTCGACTGGAAAACGCCGCTGCGAATCTATTGTTGATTAACGTTAATCCCTTAGGTGGTTGGTCCGTAAAGCTATTTTCTCACAAATCTTTGGAAATTTTAAAAGCACACATATTAAAACGCATGGATGAAAAAGGTTTTATAATGAAAATTACTATAGAATTTTGTAACTGAGATCGATATTCTACAGAAATTGATTATTTATTTCTTATATATGCTTAATATGATAACTATATATAATAGTTAATATTATACGTCTGACACGAGATTGCCAAAGGCACGTGCGCAAGTAGATGAGATCAACCTGAAAAAATTTCCCTATCATTTTTTAAACAACCAAACTATATAAATATAATTTCGAGATATTAATGAAAAAGATTAACGAACTAGAGCACATGATGTTGTAGCAAAGATACGTATATATTTTTTTTTTTTTCGATTAACCGTATTTTCATGGACTGCCTTAAGTAGAAAAAGATATCACACGGATATAATAATCGGTTATAGAACGATTTAGACACAATAAAATTGGGAAGTCATCAAACTGTTAAAATTGGCAGTCATTGCAGACGAGCTTACGCAGTAGTATAATTAACAATATATTTAATAGTAACAATAATAATAATTAATCATAATAATTGACAATGAACAATGAATAATATAATTATCGTGCAAGCTCGTCGATAATCTCACAATTTTGATATTTTGGTACTAACTTCTAAATCGGTTTGTAACCAATTGTACATGTTAACGATTACCTTTTTCTCTCGGGCGAGTGCAATATATCAAATTTTTAAAATTACAGGATTCAAATGATACAAAGCTATACACAAAGCTTTAGGGGTTTTATTTGCTTTTTTATGTAAAAGAAAAATACAAAAAATCGCTTGGCTTAAATTAATCTGTCGACAGATTTTAATGCTCTCCCGCGAGTTGTCGGTGGATTGTATATTGTTTACCAGATTAAAAGTAGAGCGCGGAAACGAGAGCGTGAAAAATTCATGTAATACTCTGCGGCTTAAATAAGCTATATCTGATTATATCAGTTATAAGATCGCAAATAACCAATGACCAAAAATGGAGCAAAATATAATGTAATATTCATCATCAACGACGCGATATAAACTCTATTTACGTGCGATGAACTTTGTTATACACAATTTATATGTGAAGTATTGATTTCAAACCGAGCCAAGATATCAGTAATGAGGTCTGTTCTATATAGGGCAGCGTTGAAATACGAAGCAATCGCTAACTACTCGAAGCGTCGAGATGTCAAAACGAAAACGAAAATAAACACACAAAAATACATACTGCATTCAAGTAAATTTGCTATTTGCTTTATACATTTGACTTGCATAAGATTATATATACACAAATCTATTGTAAGAGTTATAATCATCCCATATTTATTCCAAAAACATACTTAATTCTAGTAAATTTAGCATTTTAAACAAAAATTCGGTTTATGCTTACTACATAGAATCGAATCAACTTTTTCTTCAATAAAGTCTAATTATAATATTCTTGTAATAGAGAATAAGTTCATTTGAGAATACATAACAATGAGTTTTACTAAAATGTTTAATAAGTACATAAATTAAGACTATTGTCAAAAAAATATTCTTCATTGATAATAACGATTACACGGAGAAAATTTTGTTGTAAAAATTACTGTAGGGTAACCGAAGAATAAATTGACATTCTGTAGTAATTGACTCTTTTCGTTTGCTTCTTATAATTTTATACTAAAGAAAATATATTCGAAAATTTATTTGTGAGATATAGTTTATTCACAGAAATTTCATAAAAATAGATATATTAACATAAATTATATCTCATAAATAAATTTTCAAGTATTTTTTATCAATGTGAAAACTGAAATATACTACGAAAAAATTTGATGTGTTTCTAGCGGAATTTTTATTATATTCTAATATTTATATATTTCTACATTTCTAATGTTTATTATATCGACAGGAAAGACTTTATCGACAATCCTGCGGGAATATAACAAAATTGAAAAGAATTTACATGGAAAAAGATACTATAATATTTGCTTCGTGTATTTAAAAGAAAAAAAATTAACTGAGCAATTATTTCTCTCAGCTGTGGAATAATATTTTTCTGTATGTACACACACAACTATGTTACATAATCAACAACGTACGAACCATTTAATATAACCAAAATTTATGAACACAATTTCTTCCAGCACGACGAACAAATAATCTCAACACATGCTCTTCGGTCACATGAATATATTTAGCATGGCTTGCATTTTGCGCAAGTTATTTCCGTTTGTAGCGCCTCGCGACTACCAATGAGTCCTTCCCTATACGGAGGGTTCCCTGTGGAACGAAATATTTTCGTTATCGCGATATTCGAGGACGACCGCGATACGACCCGTACACGGAAATTCGGCGACGAGCAAGCAGGAAGGATACGATATCGGAAGTCCATATCCGTTCGCGAACTGCGGCTGTTTAAAGATTCATGTCAGACGCCCTCTCGTGTCTTTCCGTCTTTAATGACGGCAACGAACGACGGCAACGTCCTTTCCGTTGTTTTGACACGGCTGTAATACGAAATCCATCGTCATCTTCGCCGTCGTCGTCCTCGTCACCGTCATCACCGTCGCCGCAGCTTGCGCGCCCGTCACGACGACAACTCGCCTGGCAATTGAGATTAATCGTCGTCGCCCTGGCTCTCTTTTCGGTGCCGTCGTGACATAATCGTCCCTGGAACGCGTCGATTCGGCTCGTCCCCAGAAAAAGAGAGATAGAGGGAGAGAAGGAGAAAGAGAAAGTCTCACATGGGCGAGCCAATAAAGGTTCATTAGGTTCGAAATCGTGCATCGACTCGCACTCTCGCGTCTTTCGGCCTGTCAATATCAGAAGAAAAGCTGCGTAATCGTGCCGCGACTTTTTGACTTTTATCAGAGACCAAGACGAAAAGTAAAAAAGTAATAAAAGTAAAATAAGAAAATTACTTTCGTTCCATGCACACAAAAAATTTACGTTGAACGATACACCCGACTAAAAACTTATCCCATGTTTCAATTTCAAATTGATCCTAATCAGTTATCTGGTTTCTATAAGGTGATGTTATCGGGTTCTAATTATTATTTAATCATTATTAATAAAAAGTCTTGATTGTCATTCTGCGTTATGTCACTTATCAAAACTCAATAAAACTACCTTATACAAACCAGATAATTAATTAAGATCAACTTGATCAAGATCATGACCTAAACTTCTGGTCAAGGAGTATATTAATAATATAATTTACAAGATTTATATTGCGCGACTGGGATGCACTTACTGAAGCCAAAATTTACATACGACAGCAATAAATAAATAATTTACGTATATTTTACGTATATTTCATAACCTGATGATATACAAATTTGCCATATGTACAAGAAGATATCAAAATATATCCTACGGATATATAGAGAAAATATTTTTTTTTTTTCAATTATCAATTTCTTTACAAGTCTACTGATTTTAGTAGAATGCAGGAATATCTATCCTACTAAAAGACATAGTAAATTTTGCTAAGAACACAGCAAGTTTTCACCTCGCCTACAAAGTTCTCTAGCAATTTTTACTGTAAGATTCTTTCTGTGTGCTGATATCTTCAACGCTGCAATTTAGATTGCTCGTTATTTCTAATATGGGAACAAATTTTATCTCAGGTGATAATTATTGCGTAACGTACAGCTATATACGAGGGTGGTCTGAAAAGTTTCCGACCTCAACGTGAAGATAGCAGCACTTGTAAATAAAAGCTAGTGAATTTCGTTGTTCATCTGTTGACAGTTACTCACCGAAGTTTCAGCCATTTTGGACTCGCAGTTGTTATGTAACAGTCGTTTGAGTAAGTTGATGTGAGTGTTTTTGTGAAAATGGACAAAATCGAGTATCGAGCTGTCATTAAATATTTGTTTTTGAAAGGCAATACGCCTACGCAAATCAAAGATGAGTTGGATTCTGTGTATGGGGACTCTGCACCATCATTTACGACAGTGAAATTTTGGGCCGCTGAATT
>NW_022639478.1:658362-679260 GCF_010583005.1 Odontomachus brunneus
ATTACGGTTTGAACTGCTTGACCATCCACCTTACTCACCAGATCTAGCCCCAAGCGACTTCTTTTTGTTCCCTCATCTAAAAATTGCGCTCGGAGGACAGAGATTTTCGTCAAATGAAGAGGCAATCACCTTCGTGAACAATTATTTTGCAGAGAAAAACGCCGAGTACTATTTCGACGGGTTACAGAGATGGGAGCATCGCTGGGAGAAGTGTGTAGATTTACAAGGAGACTATGTTGAAAAATAAAAAACAATTTTCAGAAAAAATGACTTGTATCTTTGTTAGGTCGGAAACTTTTCAGACCACCCTCGTATGTATGTCCATGAGAATAGCAGAAAGACGGAATATTTATTGTGTTTCTGGGCAGTGATAGGTAGTTATCATATAACCGATCGCACTGGATTATCATTTGCACAGGAATCTGTTGTATACAAATTAATTACAATACAAATTAATATAATAAATAAATCTGTGTGAGTCAAAACTCTGCAAATTGAGCCAAATTTAATTTTAAGAACCAAAAATCCTGTTTCCTTCAACCAAAACATGTTTAATTCGTTTTTATTGTCATGTCAATCAAACTTTTTTTTTCTTTGAAGCATTAAAGCAATGCATAACATGGGATGTATTCAGTAGTTTTTTCTCACATATACTTCAAAACTATTGAAAAAATTCCATATGTATGCCCAGAAAAGTATAATTCCTCCTATATATAATATAATTTAAAATTTAGATATTTTTTTTTTGCTAACTTCAGAAAACAGTCCAAACTGAACATCTGTGTATAATCGTTTTTAGAAAAAAAAATTATTTTAACTTCTCTTGATGACTTTTCAAAAAGTATTTCATCTTATTTAATTCTCCTATATGGCCTCAAGACAAGGATTCTTCGATAAAAGCTAGGGGGAAAATATTCTAAACACAATATTATTCTTCTCCACTAGGAATATTCTTTCAGTAAAAGTTTTCACTTAGAATATGAAGTTATAAGAAATAGCACATAAAGTTCCTTTTTTGGAGTGTCAGAATGTGTTCCTTTTAATTTTTATAAAAGAATTCTCTCTTGAGGCCATACGCAGGCTGAGTCAGTAACTATTGCCACCTGAAATACCTTTGCAGCAAAAAGCAAAAGTGATTTCCAGATTTTCGAAGTTACTTAAAAAAAAAACGTTACCGCCATAAGACGTTTTTTTCTATATGTACAGTCATTTCGAAAATGTGAATTGTTTTTTTGCTTCAAAGATATTCCAGATGTCGATAATTACTGACTCAGCCTGTATAAGAGAATACCACTATGATGAGATTATATCTTTGCGGGTGTACAGTTGTACTCTACATTCTCCGAATTTTTCATAGTTTCTTGAAATTTTTCCTCTATTATAAGTATATCCCCACTCTCTTAAAGTGAATTAGTGAATAATCACTGATATCAGTTATGAGTATAGCAATGAGCACTTTCAGTGCTATACTTATAACTGCAATCAGTGTATATTCACTGTTTTCAGTGATGTTTGACTGATTCATTTTAAGAGAGTACTGCGCAAGACCACGACAATACTTGCCCGGCTAAAAATACGACGGTCTGTATCTTCGAAGAAAATTCTCCGCGTGTACAACCATCACAAGATTGAAATGGCTAGTTTCGAGATGGAAGCGCCTCTTTCCCACGACAGCTTTTCCGTACAAGGATTCGAAGACATGTGATTTCGGGATACGAACGTGAATGCAACTAACTTATTGTATAAATTTCAGACGCACGTAATCGTAAAGTATGAGTCAAGTCGAGCTTTATTATTCTCAAGTCAAGTTTGCCTCAGATAGCAAGCAGTCAAAATCAAGACGCTTCCAATTACCTAGTTCGGGTGTTGCCTCGGATTACTCTGATTTTTTAACGGCGCAGATTATCGTCTCATCGAGATCTGTGAAAAAATACACTTAAACACGTTGATTCTTTTCATATACACATCCTCGATAATATTTGTTATTTCCTGGAGCAAGAGATGTTACGATACCGATGTTTAACGTGAAAGCGTGATTCATATCGTAGTGCTTAAAGTGTCACGTGCCAAAAGCGGTCGGTGCGCGAATAAACAGATAGCCGCGGGCAGTCATTACAGTCATCATTATCAATCCTCGCTCAGTATATTCGGTTTCTCTAGCGGGCTCGTCACACGCGTCTACCTGATGCCGGGCACGCACAATAGAGGATTTCGCGAAAGTTTACGATTCCACCCCCTTCGACAACTGTCGTCACAAATTTAGTATTCATCGGTCCTCGTTAACGGACCAAAAGAAGTCCGAGGCGGGCGGCGACTCGTCGGAGCACCACGGACAGACCCGGTGTTATTTTCGATGTGGCGGACGGGACGCGCCTCGCAACGATACAAATATTTTATTCGCCCGGCGAAAATCGCGCTCGTTTATGTGCTCGAGACCTCTCTCGCGGTTGAATCCCGCGATGATGATTCTCGAAAATGTCACGGCTGTGAATTCAACCGGGGTAGCCGCCTCCAATTGAGTCCCGCGCGTGAGATTTTTCAATACATTAAATATAAGTAATATAATAGCTCATGTATAAAACTGACTAATAATGTGAATACAAATGTAAAATTAAAATAATTATCATAACAATAATAATAAAAATTAATGTTTGTATGTAATACATATTTAAAGGGAATAAACAACGCAAATAAATATTGCAATATTGTAATAATGTATTAAAAATTATTAACATGATAAATTACAAAACTGAATCATAATATCGCGGAAGATACGCGCAAAAATAGATGCGCCAAAAGGAACTCCATGCAATTTTTGTCGACAATAAGAAGTATATTTATATATAATGTATTGAAAGAGAAAAAACATGTAGCACGAATAAATATCCTCTATACACTAAGAAATAATTTATATGACAAAATGCGAATCGTGCATTCGCGCGAAAAATCCGCAAAAATGGATGCACCAAGAAAAGAGGAGTGTAATTTTTATCGACAAGTGAGCAGTACATTTATATTGTTTAGTATATTTATATTTTTATATATATAGTATATTTATATTTTATATATAAAAAACTTGTACATGCGCGAATAAATATTTTATGTATTAAGTATTATTAATATGATAAATTATAAAACCGAGTCGTGCAATCGCGGAAAAAAATGCGCTAAAATGAATGTACCAAGAAAAATGAGATACAATTTTTTATCTCGACAGTGAGAAGTACATTTATATTTATTATACTTATATTAAGAAAAAACATGTATAACGCAAATAAATATTCTATATATTGAAAGTAATTAATATGAAAAATAATTAATATCAAAAAATGAAGATAAACATACCATAAAATAAAATGGAAACAACATGAAAAAGATTATTGAAATAACGATGATGTTATAAAAATATAACGAATAACTTTAGACTGATATATATTTGCGAAAAAAAAATCGTACGAATGATTTATTTACTTTTTAATTGAAGAAGCAAAACCAAGCTTTACGATCTCGTAAGTGAAATTCACGAAAAAATGTTTACCACTTCTATGGATCCCGCCGAAGTACACAATTTTTAATATGGAAATCCTGTCCACCCTTTTGGAGGGCAGGGAAGAGGGGGAGATAGCTAGAGGGAGTCATGAAATAAAAATTTAACGATAGCTCTTTAACAATAAACATTTTATCATTGAAACTAAAAAAAAGAAATGTTCGAGGTTACGATAATTTTTCACAGAGTAATGCTCGTTTGAATTTCACCTATTTTTGCCTGTAATTTTTTGATGCCATATTTCCTTCAGTGTATAATATAAAAAAATAATTAACATGACAAATCACGGAGCTGAATCGCGGAAGATATGACGCGCAGCAGTGGATGCGCCAAGAGAGATGGAATGCAATTTTTATCGTATCATATTAATGCACGGACACGTCCGCAAAAATATTTTTATTCGAATGGATCTTGATTACAACGGAGTAACGGAGATTAATGAAAGTAAGCTACGTTTTATCGAATTTCGCCGAGCTTCGCGCGATATGCTCGCACGATATTATTCATCCCGATACGTGTACGGTATCGAATTAACGACTCGATATACCTCCGACTCGTCCGTCGGGGCAGATTCGAGCGCACACGTCAAGAGTGAAGCTAGTGTTCCGCGATACGATCGATTCGACGGGCTCGCTACCGTCGTCTAATAAGCTCAGGCTCGGCGGTAAAGGACTTTATTATACTACGTGTTTCCACGTCTCCCAATGCTCCATCAACTGTTCTGCTCGCGCTGTTCTGCCACACGGCATGAGGGATGGCGGCGAAATACCCGGTGGAGACATTACGCGCCACCAAAGTAACCTTTTAAAGAACAGCTCAGAATCCCGCGCGGAATTGAATTGTCGATGGTCGCTTGTATCGGCCGCTTCAAAAACCTGAATCCGTAACGAAATTGTATTCTCGACGGGACAACGCTCGTGGCAAACTGTTTGTCCCGCCGATCGAATGTCCGACCCATTTCTGGCTCGTCGCGCAAAGTCTTTTAACATCAGGTCCCACTTGCTTTTAGTTGCTTCGAAAAGCCTTTAATTCTACAAACAAAATCCCCATGATAAGCTGCAGTTTTCTCAGAAATTTCCATGGGAATACTGTCAGTTCCAAATTGGCTCAATTGGAGCGCCTCCATGCTGTGTTCACGATGCAGCTTGTGTATATTTTCGTATAAATCATCGAGAAATATTGCTTTCTACTATTACGGTAACATACAATAGTGATTTTTCCGTCCACTTTTCAGCCTCTATTCTTTCTCAAATAATTAGAAAATTGCAATATCGCATAAGTCACTGTTGAGTGTGATTTCTTTGCGATTAGAATACTAATAAAGAACCTTTATAAAGAGCCTTTAATTCTATAAACAAAATCCCCATGATAAGCTGCAGTTTTCTCAGAAATTTCCATGGGAATACTGTCAGTTCCAAATTGGCTCAATTGGAGCGCCTCCATGCTGTGTTCACGATGCAGCTTGTGTATATTTTCGTATAAATCATCGAGAAATATTGCTTTCTACTATTACGGTAACATACAATAGTGATTTTTCCGTCCACTTTTCAGCCTCTATTCTTTCTCAAATAATTAGAAAATTGCAATATCGCATAAGTCACTGTTGAGTGTGATTTCTTTGCGATTAGAATACTAATAAAGAACCTTTATAAAGAGCCTTTAATTCTATAAACAAAATCCCCATGATAAGCTGCAGTTTTCTCAGAAATTTCCTTGGGAATACTGTCAGTTCCAAATTGGCTCAATTGGAGCGCCTCCATGCTGTGTCCACGATGCAGCTTGTGTATATTTTCATATAAGTCATCGAGAAATATTGCTTTCTACTATTACGGTAACATACAATAGTGATTTTTCCGCCCACTTTTCAGCCTCTATTCTTTCTCAAGTAATTAGAAAATTGCAATATCGCATAAGTCACTGTTGAGTGTGATTTCTTTGCGATTAGAATACTAATAAAGAACCTTCTAATATTCTCGGTGTACATGTATAAATTTCTATCTTCTAATATATACGAGGGAGCATCGTCGCGGAAAAATCGTCGCTGCAATATCACTCCCGACGATTGCACAGAACGCAACCTGCGCACACACAAAAAATACACATCGGATTCAAATGTTTTGAATATTTCATAAATTTATATATCCGCGAATTTATCACATAAGCTCATTATATTATAAAAGCATCAAATTTATACAAAATACATTCCGATTGTTAATAAATTAAGCGTTTTAACTGGAAATGTCAATTGTAAACAAAAATTCGGCTTGCTCACTACACAGAGCCGAACCAATTTTTTCCTCGACGAAGTTTCATTATATAATGCAATATTCTTGTAAATAATTGAATATAATACTTTTGTAAGAAGAATACATTCTTCTTATGAGTGCATAATAGCTTTTCTCAAATTTGCGATTAGTATACTTTAAGATTATTATTATTAAGATTATTATTATTATTATTATTAAGAAAACATCAATTTCTTTGTTAAAAACAACTTTTGTTTAAAGCAAGGAAAGTAAACTGAATAATCGCTCTTCTTAGCAATAGAATAATGTTTTCCTCGGTGTGTATTTGCCCCAGTCTTTAACGCGTCGCACAAAATATCTCAATAATCGGCTGCGGGGACTCGCCTTCATTGAGATTCAACGGCAGTTTCGAATGGAGCTCAAGAAGCGCGAGTTTCTCGCTACGCAGAAACTCAAAAGGATCTGTCCCGGCGGCTCGCAAAAGGCTTGAATAGTCAATGGTAGACATCTACTCGCCGAGCTAAATTACATAAAATATAAGATTTTATTACGGATACATGCCTCCTCGGGGACATTTTGCGCCGCGCGGGAATGCCACCCTCGTCGCCGTTGAAATCCGTTGCTTTCGGGGAACAGCGAGCCGAGCGCGCGAGAGCGACGTAATGGAGCTGCGGGTTTTACGACCTCGCGTTCTGTCTTCCTGTCGGCCGACTCTCTCCGATCTTTTCGCGGCCACGGTGCTAAGGTCACCCTCTTTCAGCGTCCGCACGCACTTCGCCGAGGAATGGTCATGGTCGAACTTGGATTACGTCGAAGGGAGGGGGAGGGGGGAGGTCGTGGGATTCAATCATCGCTGAAATCTCTGGGGTTAGTGTCCCCGTACAAAACCGCACGTTATTTTACGACTTACGCGTACAAAATAAGAAAATCGACCTCCTCCTTCGAGATGTTCTCAGGAATTGATTCATCAGCGGTGCCCCGATGTTGTTTTACAATTAATTCGAACAATTAGTTGCAACGCGTGAAATTGAAGTCAGTCCACGCCAATTGTTATATTTTATCTTTTCTTTTTAGGCGCGTGACCTTTTTTAACTAATTATTCTCGTAGGAATCAATTCGACCCACATTTGAATTTACTTAAATTTGGTTAGTAAGCACAATCTCATATTTTTATCTATGGGCAGTTATAAATTAAGAGATATGTTTTAAATACAAGATCATTTTTAAGCATCACGAATGTTCATACAACAAAAAACATTTTGTACTTGTGCTAAGATCAATCCATGTTTGAAACTTTTGTACTTACCTTGTGTTTATTTAACATATTGTTTTTGACTATTTTACGTTGAGTTCATGTTCACCATTTCTAAGTGTTAAAATAAAACATTCCTAAGTGTTAAAATAACACATTTTACATGTGACATGTACATTCTTGATAACATATTTTATATAAAATGATAAGTTGTGTTGTTTGTTAACATATGTATCCTTATGTTAAATTAACACAAAAATTTGAATGGATAAATTGAACGTGTGTTAGACTTAATGCAAAATTTCTTGCAGTATACGCTTAAAAAATATTTTTTTAAATAATGTGATTTATATATATAAAGAAATTACCATGTAAAGAAACGTATGCATAATTATTATGTGTGCGAAAAGATATATGTATAATTATTATATAAAGAAATATACATATAATTTTATTACGTAAAGAATGTGATTTATGATGCGAAATATGTATTTGCTCATGCCACTTATTTGCGCGTTTGTTCGTTTATTATATAATATTTCGCTTGTTTACAAATTTGACCCCGACACTTACGGATCAGAGGCGTGGGTGGATGTTACGTGCTCCCGTACATAATTTAACATCACATCTTGCCCCACACGCATGAAAAGCGTGTGATCGAAATTCGGCATGCCGAGCGGGGAAAAAGGCGCGGCTCTATCGATCCCTTGTAGAAGACGTTACAGCCGTTTTATATTTAGAAGTTGAACGCGATCGCAACTGCGTACAATTACGTCGGGAAAATCAATATGTCGTTCGCCCGCAATCACCGTGTACATTCTTACATCACTGCCGAACAACGGCGTTCTTGGCGGCCCGAAATGTTGGATCTTGGCGAAAAATTACATAACTCACTTGAATTGCGTATTTTGTGAGAGAGAGAGAGAGAGAGAGAGAGAGAGAGAGAGAGAGAGACGACGGTCCTCCCTTTCTGACAGCACAACCAGCGGTCATGGCCGTACGAGATGCAAGAGAACGAGTGGGAAAATTGAATTGCGACGTCAAGGGATACATAAGGTAGGGCGTTAGTTGTGAGAACAACGCGACTTGTGCACACACTCCCTCCCCTCGCACGCCACCCGATCAAAGTGCGGAATATATGAAGGGAAACGTTGCCAACAGGGAAGAGCGGCCGCGGCTAACGCCGTTCTCGCCCGCGAGGTGTCACACGATAAGTCAGTACGTTAAAGAGAGACTCAATGGAACAGAGTCTGAATTATAGATTTATCGTATGCCACTTTACGCGCTGTGTCGTACGTGCCGTGAAATTTACAACCTGGCACGACGAGCAGCGGCCGCGTCTCGGGCCGCGGTGGCAACCGAGTGGCGCGGCCGTTGCTGCACGCACCGGCTGACAACCACTTTCCTCAATGTATCTGGGCGCAAGGGTGGTCATGGTCGCTGGTTGGTGGGCTGCTCGAGACACAAAGGGCGAGCGAGTGGATTCGGAGGATGAGTCGCGATGAGGAAGGGAGGCGCGCGGTAAGGGCGAGAGAGACAGAAACTCTTCTCGAATATAATCGGTGGTCCGAAATATCTGCACGGAACTCTCTCTCTCTCTCGGGTCTCCCTCCCTTCTCCCCTCGTTCTCTCCATCCTTCTCTATCTATTTGTCTGTCTATCTTTCTCTCTCTCTCTCTTTTCCTCCTCCATGGATGTTTCTGCCGAAACCCTCGAGCGGATCGATAAAACGCGTTACGCCGTAAGTTATCCTCCCCATTAAAGAGAGAGAGAGAGAGAGAGAGAGAGAGAGAGAGAGAGAGAGAGAGAGAGAGAGCGAGAGAGAGAGAGGGCGAGTGAGCTTCAGCCGCGTTACGTCACATCTCGAATTAACATCTCCCGAAGATACGCTTTAACGGAAACGCACGCGGAGCGTCATCCCCAGCGCGATGGAAACTGCATCTGTCGGGCAGATGCAAATGTGCCAAAACCGTGAGCTTTAAATAGATTGTATCGTTTCGACGAAATTGATGCCAGTCCGATGTTCATCGTCGCTTGCGACACTTACGGCCGATCGATACGTAGCTTATCCTGACCTACGGCTGTCTTGAATATTAATGGACAGCTTTCACTAGTCCCCAACTATTGTGAGATAATGTGTGATCGCATGCGTATGATGATGAGTAATATCTATGCCCGCGCAACAGCCGACGTCTCGTTGTTTACACACCGAATTTCACTTAACATACTTTTCGCCATGTACACGGTGGCTCGTGAAAAACGTAGCCAGATCTGATGGAAAAAACAAATCTAAACAACGAGATATCAAAAAGGTCTCCCTTAATTTTTCTTTCCTCTCCTCGTTCTTCTATTAAATGAATTAAGAAATTTGAATAATAACAATAATAATAAATTTGAATAGGAACATCATTTCGGCTTGACGTATTTTGTCATATACACGGTGATTTGTAAAGAACCATAAGGATGTTTCGAAATAATTTGGCAGTAAGGAACAAAATAACACGTCAAATTTGAAGAAAAGAATTTAATCAATGAGTTGTCAGAAAAATATCTCTTCCTTTCTTGTTATTCCTTACATCATTCGAAATGAACTTAGAAATTCGAAACTGTTGATGAAATTTACGTACTTTATCGAAAGGTGGTGATTTAATGTATTTGTTTATCTACTAAAAAACAAGGACATAGTACGCAGTAGATTAGATTTACACGAGGCCGCGCATAACGTGATCCGACTTTTATCGCCGTTTTTATTTGTCATTTTTATTATATGTAAGGTCGCGAAATTTATAGCGTGCTATTTATTTACACGTATACGGAATGAAAGTTAATAGACAAGGTCAGATATCTGCAGTGTCACATCGAAGAGGCGTACTTCTTTCTTGAATGACTTTCCAGCAGAACGAAGCGCTTCATCAGCAACTAAGATAGGTTCGATTGGCGTGTATTTTTAAACTCGACAGAGATCTAGAAATATAAATCGAACTTACAAGTCATTAGTCGCTCACTAAGTGTTTGGTATGGCTAGGAGCAATAAATGATCACGTCTAGCAGAAAAAACAATTTCACGATCGTTGCATAAGTCTTCGCTAAGTGTCTTTCAGTGACAACGCCAACTTTCAAGACTAAGTGTTGACCACTTCTTCTCCAGCATACTGAAGGTATGCTCACTAATATTGTCGGCGATTTGTTGCGAAACGCGACTCAAACGAGTGTAACTGTATGAAATCAACGGCAAAACTTTCGATGGCGACGCCAATTTAGTCTTGTCTTCCGATCGAACGCGACCATTGCTGCAGCGTTTTCCCCGGCTGAAAATGGCGACTTCGGTTACAATTTAGCAACCCCACCCGCGCTCGAACCCGAACCTAGACGGAACAAATTCGACCGGTGACGAGCGAGAAGAACTGAACGCCCAGGCGGGAGGGACAGATCAAGAGCAGGACGAGTCGACGTAGCAGGCGGGAAGGAAAAGAGAAATCGACGGAAGAAGAAACGTCGTCGCGACGGAGCTGGAAGAAGAGCCGGCAGTGTAGTGAATTGGAAAGGACGTGAGGAAGAGAAATTCCGCCAGAAAGCGACGTTCTCTCTCTCTCTCTCTCTCTCTCTCTCTCTCTCTCTCTCTCTCTCTCTCTCTGTTCCTCCCTTCCTCCCATTCTCTCTCTCTCTCAGACTCTACTTCACAAAGGGAGAGAGAGATAAAAGGGAGGCATACTCCACGGTTCTACCATGGCTAAGGAGAGAAAAGGATCCATGGGGACGGCGTGGGAAGAGGGCTGGTGGGGGATGGTAAAAGGAGAAGGCAGAGTGGAGATACGCAGCAGAAGGGATTTGGTTTCGCAGTGACGTGACGGAAGAGAGGCAACGGAACGGAGAGCAGGAAGGAGGATAGGGGGGCAATGCGATGCGGCTCCGGTTGCGCGCAGGAGACGAAGGGAAGAGTGTTCGGGGCTGTTGACCGGGCTTCGAATTCGAAAGGCTTACTTACGCGGGCTCGCAGTGAGGCAGGACGCGGTCCCGCCTGAACCGCGGTCGCGATGGGAACGAGAGGCGAAAAGAGACGGAGATATAGGGACAGAGAGAATATCGGGTGAGAGGCGTAGAGAGGTGAAGAGGGTAACACGCAGCCGCCGACACCGCCCGAATTTCACAACAGCGGTGCCCAAACGCGACTGCGAATTCTCCAGCCTGCCACACGTTAGGAGAGATTGTTTCGATCAAAAAGAATTCCGGAGGTAGTCTGTTGTGACAAATCATTTATTTTACGTGACGATTTTGAGACACACGTGAATCACATTTATTAGCTTTTTTTATTCAGATATATGTATTTATTCTCGCGAAGAGCACCAATGATGTTCTGTTAAGGAGATCGTAAAGCGAAATAAGTTTGTTAAGAATCTATCGAAATTTGCACTATATAAATTAAAATATTATTTGCTTATTTGATAGAAAAATTAACGACTCTCATTCGAAAGTTAAGATATTTGAAAGAAAGAGAAAGTCGACACTGTGTTAACTTTTCTATGTTGCATTTCTTGACAAGCTACTTTTCATTTCTTACTTTTCATTTTTAATATCTTATAAACAAAAATTGGAGTTTTAATGAGAAATTGCTATGATATTAATGATTAATATATCGAAATTATACAGAAATCGTTGACCGTTTTACTTGGAAAATACAGCAGGAAAATTCATAATTTATAATAAAACTCGAGATACGTGTACATATACGTATATTTAAACACTTATATTATCTGTGCATCTCACAGATCTCTATTAAATCAATTGATGTACAAATAAGGCATTAATAAGAAAAATTTTTTAAATAATGATTTTTGTGTTTATAATATTATATATGTATATCCATTTCAATTTTGTCTCCAATTAGCTTGGATAATAAATAAATATAAAGAATAATTTTGTTCGATAAACAATAAATTTTTTAGGAGTCCTATTAATACGCCACAGAAAATACGACACTGAACTTTATAACTTCCTTAAGATTCAATCGAAATTTTGATCAAGCTGAGATATTTAATCGGATAATATTTTAGCTATACATATACAACACATACGAAAATGTAGAATATATTTAAAATGAATTTTAATGCCGAATATGTATTTTGAATAAATTTAACGCTTTTGATGAACTTATGATACAGATTTTCAAATATGTATAACTTTTAAAATATTTTGAACAAGTAACATTTGCTTAAATGCAGAATGCATTTTTCTGCGTGTATATTTTGGTGAATTTCTCCATTAAAAAATAAAAAGTTAATAAACAATTATTCATGGTTAAAATTAGTGTATATACACTGAGAAAAAAATATTTAAAAATTAACAAATATTTATTAGGTGATTACCACTAATATATTTACTTAAATCAAAATTCTTTTCAATTGAACCGAGCATTATTTAGCCGGTTTAAGTAAACAATACTCGATTTAAATTAAGAGAATTTTGGTAAATACGTTAATGGCACCTAACAAATATTTGTTAATTTTTAAATATTTTTTTCTCACTATAATTCTGATGCGACACAAGAATAACGCGTGATGTCGCGGTAACATATCTCAAGGAGAACGCAACTAATGAGCGCATTGTTTCATGAACCGTATATCAGCGCAACCCGTCGCTTTATAGAAATATAATACGTAGAATGATATGATTCTTAGTACTGGGTTACCGGTTATTCTGTTTGTATTGCGTGACAACGTTGGAACACAACGAATGAATTATGTAATACGATGATAAAAATAGACGTTACCTAAGCGGAATATATCACTATGTTAATCATACAGAATTAATACCGAATTAACAATGCAAAGTGATGCGACGCGCGAAATTCGATCTGCGCTTGATGCGCTTTTACATTATTGCGATGTATGTAATTATCGAAGTTGTTATAGCGTCTGTAGTATCGCGTACTATCACCACGACGAGGAGCAGTAACATGTAGAATTGCGTAAACAGCAACATTTGTCGACACATTAGTGAGTCAGTTATTTTCAGTCAGATAACTACTATTTTTATGCAAAAAATACAAGCAAAAATAATGTATTTTTCTTCGTACATAGACCAAACTTTCCACTTCCTCATCATTTTTATTCAGTTCTTGACAAAAGTTGCATAATTGCAACTAAAAATTTAATTTACATGAGCTCGGGAGAACTTATTATAATATTCAAGCAGACCCGACTTTTATTTGTGAGATAAATCAGATCTTTATTTTACGCAGGATGTTAAAAGGGAAACTTATACGATAGATAGTACTCACTAAACTGAGTAAAAAAATTCTTGGTAAACATGCATCGAAAAATCAAAGTTGGAAGCGATTTCCGATGATGTATATGATTTGCTTGTTTATGTTATTACATACGATGTGTGGAAACGAGAAGTTATCTCATAACATTCTTACTACCGTGTTTATAAAAGCTGCTCGACATGTTTCTCTTCTATCTTTACGTACAATTCGGAAGGAGTACGAAATATTTTTATCTTTGTGATGTATGATCACAACACTTCTGTTCAATGTTACACATTTATGAGATAATCTTTTGTTTCACTCCTCTGTTTCGTATAAGCGAGTAAATCATGTACTTCATCAAAATCGAAAATCGTCTTTAACATTGAAAAAGTTCATTTTTTGACTCATGTTCAATAAGTATTTTTTTTTACTCGATTTAATTAGTATTATTTATCGTAGAAGTCATGAATTATTCTTTTTAACAGTCTGCACAAATTATATCCAAAATAAACTGAGATCTACTTTGTGCTTCGAATAGATTTTCGAAGAGATACGCGATAAATGTTTTTCTAAGCTTTCCCAAATGATTTTCATCTCGCGTTACCGCAAACAACGATAGATACGCAGTCGAAAAATCGTGCTGTTGAGCGCGCCTGCCGCCTCGCACAATTTCGCTCCACCGGGGCGACCTTGAATACGTATATCAGTCGACGGGCTGTTGTGGGAGGGTTGTAGCAGACTATCGATCCCCGAAGGAGCGCGGACTCCTCTCCGGTCCTTTCCCATTCGCAAAAGCCATACCACCACTGAAACCCCTTCCCCATGACGGATCGAAAAGTCTGATGCCCTTGGCGATGGAGGTGCGAGGGAGGGGACGCGGCGTGTCGAGGACGACGAGAGGTCGTGTTGGTAGTTGTTTCTCTTCTAGGGCGAGGCCCTTGCTTGAAGGGAAAGAATTCATTGAGCCAAAAGGGTAGAGGCGGCGGTTTGGAAATCGGCAAGCAGCACACATCGAACGATTGCGACTGCAATTGCTTGGCGTTTCGCGTTGAATGTTAAAAATTTCATGCTCAGTTATGAAGTTGGGAGCAGGACTCGTTCTTTCCAAATTTCAGTTTGAAAGGTTGGCTACACTCGACTATGACATGTCCATTAAAACGATTTTATAAAACCGTTGTACAAATGGAGATCAAACGACGTACAAAAACGATTCGTGCCAATTAGGAGCCCGAAACGCGCACCGCGGGGGACGTGTTGAGAGAAATGCGCTGATCCGGAGCAAAAGAGAGCGAGAATATACGTACTTTGGCGCCAAATGAAATGTCCAAGTAACGATGATTGCGTTTATTCTTGACAGTTGACTTTTTAAGTGATCCAATCCCTCTTTCTTATTCCACAAATAAATTAAAAAAGCAAACAACTCGAATAATAGCAGCTGCTTTGCAAACAATACTTGTGAAGTCTATAAAAATAAACTTGAGAAATAATAAATTATTCTGAAGAGAATGTTACAGACCTCACGACTAAGATCATTTTCAATAATGGTTTAATTTAAAAAAAAAAAGACTTTTAAATTATAGAAGTAGGAATATTAATGTGAAATATTTTGCAATTATAAGTAAAAATATAAAGCATCTATATAAAAGAGAAACCGAATAATATACAATAAAACAATACGCGCCCAATATTTATACGGGGAATTTACAGTAAAAATAACTATGGAATTTTATAATCGTCTAATAAATTAACATCCTACTAATTTATTATCCTGTTCATTCCATTTATGCTATTTATATTTTAGGAAAATTTGCTAGTATAAAATTTACCATGTCCCTTTGCAAAATGGACCTTACTGACATTCTATTCCTGCAGTACCGGAAATACAGTAAAATTGAAAAGAATTTATATGAAAAAGAATGAAACCATGATATTCTCCCCGTGTATAACGCTATTTCTGTGTAATTTACAGTTTTTTTTCTCAGCAAAAAATATCGAGGCATCAATAGTTTTTAAAATACAAACTATCGGAAAAACGGGACTTTTCGCAAGCTACGCTTCGCGACCAGATGGATAACAAAACTGTTTTCTTCAATTTCAAGTTGACTTTGCTTTAACAGAATTATTCCGAGACTTGATTGTAAAGATATCTAATGTTGAACATCAAAAAATCTTCGCATATAATGATTCTTTTAACAAAATGTACCGGAATTTTAAGAGAGAGAGAGAAAGAGAATCAACATTTCGGATTCCTTTTCCATAAATCAACTTTCTTACCTTTGCATATTGTATATAAATCGTCGATTTTCAATTCTGCTTTTAATCATTGTATTAAAATTATTGACAAGATAAATGTATATTTGCTACATGGAGTAACATGCATGATAATTAAATCAGACAAAGCTGGAACTTACTACATTATCATCATCACACGTAAACACGAAATACAAACTACACTGCCACGTATCGACCAAACGATTCTTTCACGATAAAATTACGTAATTACAAAAGGGGCCCTTCACTTCTCTCTCTCTCTCATTCTCATTTGCACAAGGGCAGTGCGTTTCCGCGACATTGCCGTTTACATGCGTCTTCCGCAAACGATTGAATCATCGCCGAGTGCGACGTGCGTCAGCCGGTCTGTAGATAACGACGGTATGCTATTGACTGACCGTGAACCCACGGTCGTTAGACTTTAGAAGTCGCACACTTCGTTTCCTGAATCAATAAGGAAACGGTCCACCCACGACGAGAAAAAGAGACAGAAGAGAGAGAGAGAGAGAGAGAGAGAGAAAGAGTGAGAGAGAAAGAGTGAGAGAGAGAGAGAGAGAAAGGGAGAGAGTGAGAGAAGGGTGCACTTGAATGCGCGCTTTGTATCGTCTCCACTTCGTCCTTATGGTTTACGGCTTACTTACGCGTACGAGTGTCGTCGGCCGCTTTGAAAGGATTAATGACGTACACACGCGCGCTAATTATTACCTTCATTGCTACATGTTCGTCACTTTCGCCGGGTATCACTATGCTGATATTTCCGAAACATCAAAGTGTTTCCATATTTATCTGTTCGGGGAATGCGCGCTTAGAAGTCGCACCGCAACCGATTCGTTCTTGCAAGCGGATTCTACATTAATTAAGGTAATTGTGTCATGAAACGAGTTTTATGAGAATTTGATGAAACCATTATTTAATTTCTGGTGCAATTAATTGACCGTTCGATAAGTGAGATATTTAAAAGTTGACACTTTTTGTAAGTGTGCCTTGAAACTAACGTACTATTATTAATTTCTGCTTTTAATATCTCCTAAACTCTATATATACATGTAAGATTTTGATGAAAACCTACTATAATGTTAAACGTTAAAGTACAGACGTTATATATAAATATCAAAGTTGTTGATTATTTTGTTTTTAAAATACAGCGGTGGGAAGTTTATAATAATACTCAAAATGCATATATATATTTCTTTTTATCATCTGTATATCCCTATTAGGAACGACTGATATACAAATAAAGTACTCATTAGAAAAATAAATAGTTTTTTCTTTCGTATTTGTAATATTATATTTATATGTTTATTTCAGTTTTGTTTCAAATTAATAGTAACACTTAATAATATAAATGAGTAAAAACATAATTTCGCTTGATAAATAGTAAATTTGAATTATCCTCTTGATGCCACTAAAAATATGGCATCTAACGATACAATTGCCTGAAAGGCAATTGTATAAAGGTTAATATAAGTCATTATATACAAATTTTAGAATTACTATTTTCTTTTCAAAATATAGCGATAGAAAATTTATAATTTATAATAATACTCGAAGTATATATGTATAACGAAATACGTACATTTAAATACTTTTACATTTTTTTTATTAATCTATATTTCTTTATTAAAAAAATTAATGCATAAATAAAGCACTTGTCAGAAAAATAAATAATAGTTTTTTTTTTATATTTGTTATATATATATATGTATATATATATATATATATTTATTTATTTATTTATTTATTTATTTATTTATATATATATTTATTTATTTATTTATTTCAATCTCGTTGATACTTATCTAAAAATATATTTTTATAAACAATAAATTAATGAATAGTCCGCTATTCATAATGATGGACTACTGAAAAAATATGGCAATACAACTATCTTAACTAAAATAAGCTATTTCTGTATGTCGATATCAGTTATAATTTGTCCGCAACGGAAAACTTCAACAAATAAGGTATATGGGTGGTTTAAAATACACATGTCAAATATGCAAATATATTGCATGTGAACGTAATTCATACGTTAATCTTCGAAATAGCATGTGATAAACGTTGACGTTTGTGAGTTTATGTAACAATTGTAGCTAAATTACTCTATTAAAGTAAAATCTTTCCTATAAAACCAAATATACTCACTAAATTCCAGAACGTAAAATTTTATTTAAATTGTTCTTATATTTCTTAAATGCTAAGTAAGTCGAATGTACACGACTATTATATTTAGCGTATAATTTGCTTTTTACAACGAGGCTACCATTTCTCTGCGCTTGTATTTCTCTGCAAATTTAAATACACGCTTTCGATTTTAAATCTCTATGGAATATGAAATTTTTCTCACAATACATTTCTCTCTCTGCCTCTCGAATGTTTTCGTGAAAAGTTTGACGCTTTCCTACGAAATTCTATAATAAAGTTACGAGTCTGGAGATTTTTAATGGAAGATTGGAAAACTCATTTCCGGGTAGAAAACATGTGTTGAATTCAAATGATGATAATTTCGATTAATTAAAATAACTGAAACTGCGCAACCTCGTTTCCAACGTTATCCGATAAAAAAAAATATATTTTTCTCTTCTTTCACAGCGATATAATAATAATAATCGCGATATAATGATAATTAAAAATTATTGTGCTTTCGGTGTCGTATTACGTCTATATGAAAGAGTCACGTTCCATGAAAGAGTCTCGTTCATGCGGCAACGTTTGGTTAGCATGCTTCGTTCGTCACGATTGCCGCGACCTATCCAACTTATAATTCCAGGACACTTCTCGCATGTCCGTGTGAGCGCCATGGTGGACGTGTGCGCGTACGTAGCCATACGTACGAGTATAAAGAAAAATGAAGACGGGCGAGACCGAGTTTCATCATAAGCGGCATAGCCACCGACAGAAATTTCTACCGGCTTGTCTGCCAGCTTAGCTCGTTTCGCAAACGAGCGCCAAGTGTGTATGTCCATAGCACGTACGTTGGTGTATCGCAGAGGAGATAAAAAACTGCAGGAATCGGCAACAGGAGTTGCGTGTCAATTACTAGACGAAATTGAATTCGTTTGGTCGTTTAGTCGAGATGCGTGTCTGGTTTACTCGCTATATCACTGGACTATTTATTCATCATTGTGTTTCATTATTATTTAAACAGTGACGTATTGCTTGGTCAGATAACATCACTATGAAAATATCGCTGATATTTCCTTAATATTTATCTAAAAATATAATTTTATTTTTATGAACAATAAATTAATGAATAGTCCCCTATTCATAATGATGGACTACTGAAAAAATATGACACAACTATCTTAACTAAAATAAACTATTTCTGTATGTCGATAAAAATAGATAATTCGCGTTTGCCAGAAATATATAGAAAGTTTCTTCGATAACTCAATTTTGACAAATCCTATCTCTCTTTCTCTCTCCTTCCTCCCTTCCTTCCTCTTTCGAAATAAAATTCTAGTAGCTATCGGATTTTGCTCACCACTCAAAAGAACTAACAAATCAATAACAGTAGCGCCGAAACTCGCTTAATCCTACGAAAATCGTATTAAAGAAATTGTTTCGAAACTGATGTAGGTATATTTTCAAAGAGTAAAAAAAAGAAACATTTAATTCCTGCTAAATTCTGAGAGAGAATTTCGATTTGTATAATATTATATGGAACCACGAAAAACTACCGAGTATACGTTTGCCATTTCTTGAAACTTCGAGATTAAATCGTGTCTTACTAATAAAATACGTTAGTATAACATAGAATAAAATCGATAAACTCTTATTACTTTCATAGAACTGGATCAAGGTCTATCAATTCTTCCATTACCCGGACAAGTATAATCCTTCAAATAGTTTCTAGTTTCGGATCGATAGCTGTTCCTTAATTCTATCCGTGTGCAGAAGAATTGCGTTGCGTGCGACAGCAGAAATGAATTTTTACTCTTCTTGGATATAATCTTGGAACTGGCGACACAATATTGCACGCGAAACAAATTCGCAGTTAATTATATCCATAAATTCTCTATACTACGTTTTAACGAGGAAACTCCTAAAGAAGCAACTTCCTGTTTTAAAGAATATCGCGAAACAATAATAATTGGCTATAATTAGGCAAGAATAATTGACACGGCAAAGTTCTGATTTGACAAGAATCATGATTTATAATGACAAAAATTTATTATGATTTATTATTATCGTTAAATTTTATTATCCTCTCTAAAAAAAGGCATGTAAGAGATTTAATTGTTGTTCCTTTTTCGCGATGCTGATTGGTTCTCTCGCTTAGCTCACTTCATGTGGGCTGCGGCTTGCTTCGTGTCATTTGTGCTTATGAAATTACCAGGCAAATAGCTGTCATCGCGTTGGTCAGGTCATGAAAAAAAAATACAGAAGAGATATGTCTCTCCCTGCCTCTCCCTGTCTCTCCCTGTCTTTCCCTGTCTCTCCCTGTCTCTCCCCGTCTCTCCCTGTCTTTCTCTGTCTCTCCCCATCTCTTCCCATCTCTCCCTGTCTCTCCCTCTCTCTCTGTCTCTCCCTGTCTCTCCCTGTCTCTCCCTGCTTCTCCCTGTCTCTCCCTGTCTTTCCCTGTCTCTCCTTGTCTCTCCCTGTCTCTCCCTGTCTTTCCCCGTCTCTCCCCGTCTCTCCCTGTCTCTCCCTGTCTTTCTCTGTCTCTCCCCATCTCTCCCCGTCTCTCCCCATCTCTCCCTGTCTCTCCCTCTCTCTCTGTCTCTCCCTGTCTCTCCCTGTCTCTCCCCGTCTCTCCCCGTCTCTCCCTGCCTCTCCCTATCTCTCCCTGTCTCTCCCTGTCTCTCCCCGTCTCTCCCCGTCTCTCCCTGCCTCTCCCTATCTCTCCCTGTCTCTCCCTGTCTCTCCCCGTCTCTCCCCGTCTCTCCCTGCCTCTCCCTATCTCTCCCTGTCTCTCCCTGTCTCTCCCCGTCTCTCCCCGTCTCTCCCTGCCTCTCCCTATCTCTCCCTGTCTCTCCCTGTCTCTCCCCGTCTCTCCCCGTCTCTCCCTGCCTCTCCCTATCTCTCCCTGTCTCTCCCTGTCTCTCCCCGTCTCTCCCCGTCTCTCCCTGCCTCTCCCTATCTCTCCCTGTCTCTCCCTGTCTCTCCCCGTCTCTCCCCGTCTCTCCCTGCCTCTCCCTATCTCTCCCTGTCTCTCCCTGTCTCTCCCCGTCTCTCCCCGTCTCTCCCTGCCTCTCCCTATCTCTCCCTGTCTCTCCCTGTCTCTCCCCGTCTCTCCCCGTCTCTCCCTGCCTCTCCCTATCTCTCCCTGTCTCTCCCTGTCTCTCCCCGTCTCTCCCCGTCTCTCCCTGCCTCTCCCTATCTCTCCCTGTCT
>NW_022639478.1:679527-686892 GCF_010583005.1 Odontomachus brunneus
CTGTCTTTCCCTGTCTCTCCCTGTCTCTCCCCGTCTCTCCCTGTCTTTCTCTGTCTCTCCCCATCTCTCCCCGTCTCTCCCCATCTCTCCCTGTCTCTCCCTCTCTCTCTGTCTCTCCCTGTCTCTCCCTGTCTCTCCCCGTCTCTCCCCGTCTCTCCCTGCCTCTCCCTATCTCTCCCTGTCTCTCCCTGTCTCTCCCCGTATCTCCCTATCTCTTTCTGTCTCTGCCTATAATTATTAATTAATTAAAGTATATTTTAATTTTACTTGATTTTTACTTTATTTTTATTTTACATTTTTTATTGTTTTTTATTAGCTATATGGCGCGCGCGTAGCGCGCGCATATATTGTTCTAGTGATGTTTAAAAAATGATGAGTTTTTGTTACCAGTAGGTCATACGTATAAAACAAAAAAGATCCAAAGACTTATGGGTATCTGAGATTAATTAGAAAACAGTTTTTTATTTTAAGAGAAGAAAATTTTGGCCGTGCTTGACTTCTTGAACAACCTCAATACTATCTGCATTTTGTTTATCATGTATCAAATTTTTATCTTCATTTTTCCCGAAACGTACTTCAAATATGAATCCAATTATTCTTGCATAAGCACAGCCAAGTGAAGAAAACATTCTTTGTAGGTTGGTCTCTTAAGACATTTAAGAAAGGATACAGATGCGTCGCGACTCTTAAAAAATTTACCGAGAGAGCTCCGCAGGCGATGAAGAAATCTTCGCTTTTAATAATCATTTCGTTCTCTTTCCCAGAGTTCTTCCGACTTAACTGCCTTTATCCCATGTGTCGTCTGGTGTCCAGACGACACACGGCGAAAAAACTAGATGATGCAATTGGAAAAGGGACCGTTTCGGTTTGCCGCGTTTATAAGAAACATCTGGACTCACATAATTAATTACGAAAATCCCAAATTAAGCTCGATTGAATTAATAACTTTGACCTTTTAATTCGCTCTGCGTCCGTTAGATCAGCTCTATACGAAATAATAATATCAATTGCGATGTGCACGCGTCATTAAATCATATTCTACGTAACAATTATTACATTATTAGTCTGCTAATTGATTAACAACGACGCGTCAATTACCGATCACATCAATTTCGCGCGTCGCTGCGGTGCGCCAAATAAATAACGATATCCGCCCCAGCATAATTAGCAATCATTTGCAGTGTGGTCGAATTAAGCAATCAAATACTAATCGTTACTGGATTAATTAATTATTGTTATCTGCTGTTTCGACCACGTAAGCTATTCGACATTCAATCGTCATTTTCCGTCGGATACATCCAATCGACACATCCAATTTTGTCTTTCTTTCTTTTGTCCTTAATAAGAGGAAGAAAAGCGAAGATACTGGTCCATAAACTCTCATTTTGTTAGATATAGTTTAAAATTTTAACAGTAACAGTTTTAATGAAATCACTATCTTTAGAAAAAGATTAAAATATCCATTTAAAAACTAATATACTCAAATTAACAATCATTATTTTATATACAAGTGTCCCAGACTTTCCTCCGTATATATTGTGGGAATGTAGAACGAATTGAGGTGAACATAAAAATTCTATATCGTTTTATATTCTATATCGTAATATTCAGAATAATAGTCGAAATATTAATTAAAAAAGATTCCTGAATGATCACGTGCGATATGGTAGATGAGCTGTAGTGACGTGTGCTTGTAAATTAGATCAAATTAAACAAAAAGACTATCATTTGGCGAATAACTATGTAGATTTCTAGTTATTAATGAAAGAAAATTGTTACATGATTGTGCGCGATAATATGTACAAATTTTCTTTAATTAATATCTAAAAATATATATAATGAGAAAAATCTATTTGCAAAATAGTAGAGGACTTTTTTGTTCAGTTTAACTTAATGTATAAGTATACAACGGCCACTACAGCTTATCTACCATATCATGCGTGATCATTCACTAATCTTCTTTTATTAATATCTTGATAATTATTACGAATATCACAAATGGTATAGGACTTTTATGTTCACTTCAATCTGTTTCCACGAAAATTACGAAGAAGAGTCTGGGATACTCTGTATAAAAATGATATAGAATTTTGTTAGAAGAATTTTATAGTCTTGAGTTTATTATAATTTGATTTGAATATTATAGTCTCATAAAAAGTACAATACGATTATTCTGGTGATAATGATATCTCTCTTCTTCCAACATTTAAAAATATATTCTCAATTCAATATTCTGTGCTTTCCATTAATGAAAATTATTTTTTAATAAAAACAAATTTCTCTGCATTGAAAAAAAAATTATATAAGATATATTCTTTCGAGTAACTTATTTTCATTTAACACTATGTGATCTTATTTGAGATTAAAATATAAAAAATGAAGATATCTAAATAAGATTGTTCTTTTTTTCTATGTACACATATATATTCAGAAAAATATAATTTTATATAATATAATTTACGAAGAAAAACGATTACTTTCAGTTTACTTTCCTTCTTTTTTTATCAATTTTTAGAGATTCTTTTATTAAACAGTTGGCTGCGTTTCAAACTGCATTGAGAAAAAAGTTCAAACAGTTTTAAAACGCAGTGTACAATTAGCAAAAGATTGACAATATCGAAGATAAGTTGAGACAATTATAGTCAAAGTTATATGTATTGTATGTAGGAAACGGATGCCGATTTATCACGTTTTTAATTCTATCGACCAAATTACTTTTACGCTGTTGATGAAAAACAAGAAGGCAGTGAAAGAGACTTGTAGAAATATTTAAAAAAAAATTACAAGGACGTCAACCGTCTGGGAAATTGATATGAAACGTCTATACACTAATTTCTGACAGCGATTGATGTATATGACAGCTAACCTGTCATTATTTCAGCACAACGACCGTTAGTATGTGTCTATCGGTACATATAATATTTTTACACAAATATACGTAACGCAGACAGTCCTAGCCAAAAGCGTTATACGTCAAAATGCGGAGAATAATTATTGCTTTATGAGTTCTCATATATCTTATGAAATTTATTTGATATACTCTTGCGATATTGTCGAAGTTGTGTGCACAAATCATATCTATAAACATTTAACATAGTTTTATCGGTCTTTATCGTGATGTATTACTCGTTAACTTCTTGACAACACTGTGACAGACTAACCACCTTGAAAAGCGGTTTTCGAGCTTATCGTCGAAAATAATTACCTCCTTCGTCGTAATACATGACGTCAGGGAGAAACAATCGGGATCGTATGTACGGGTGTTTATGATTGTCGCAGATCACACATGGCAACAATACGCGAATGTTGTCGTGCAAAAATAACTTGATCGGTCGTGAAGATTAGGTACGCTTCATTACGGTTGGGAGAAAGGGCACTGTGCGGAACCGATTGACGAGGAGGCAAAATAACAAGTCCACGTGCGAAACGTAAAATTGGCACACGTGGCCATTTATTGATGCAAACGATACGCCTTCATATTCGAGTTTCTGCCTCTCTCTCTCCCCCCCCTCCCTCTCCCTCTCCCTCTCTCCCTCCCCCCTTTGCCCTTTTCTTTCCTCCCCTCGACAATAAAGACTTGTTTATTGGCAAATATCTGCTCGCCAACGAGTGAGCAGTCGTGTGCGAACGTGTGATTTTGGCCGGACGATTACTTACATTATTATACAAAAAAGTCGCGACGACATGAGTGTCCCATCTAGTGAATATTGGGAGCTCCTCTTTTATTTTTATTTTCTTTTAGTTCTCTCCCGGATTTTTTCCCAGTTTCTTCATCTCGCTCAAAGCGGAGAAAAGTAAAGCGTAATGTGGTCTCAACCGCGCACTTAATTAAGTCGGTAATCGAAAGCAGGGGAGAGAAAAGGAGGCAGCTTTTCGCAACCCCGAGCCGTCAGTTTTCTGACGAGGGTGAGCCGAATCGATCAACCGTTTAAGCATCATCCGCGCCTGTCTTCGGATTCTACTACTCTTACTTCTCTCACAATCTCTCCAACCTTCAATCGCCTCCTATTCCTCGCGAAAAATTTCTCCTGTACGAAACGCTGGTAGTATTATTGCCTCGTATATTGTTGCGTCTGTGTGTCACCGGTAGCGTGTCGTTGAATTTTTATATCATTGTTACGCCTTCCGTAAATATTTATTGCCTGTCACAGCAACGACGACGATGGCTACAATGCGATATAATGCGTCTCGTCATTTTACGGGTTACGTTAGGGAAGACCAGCTCTAGTTGGCCCGAGTGGTAGGTGCTTTGTTTATGTATTTATCGTAAGAGGGACGGTGGAAACAGAATCGCAATTCTCTTCAAAACATAACTATTGTCTCCTGAGTTTTACTAAAATCAGAATAATACTATAGTTAACAAGATAGAAAAAAAAGACAGATTTAGAAACAGTCAATAACATTTTCGAGCGTCTCGAAATTTTGCATTAATATTCTCTGTGATGAATGAATAGACTTAACACTAAAATATCCGATATAATCATTTTGACATCTTAAAGGTCTTCCTTTTGTCACTATTTCTTTTTTATTGTGTGTCTTGTATGGCTTGTGTGTGATTTAGGAAAAGATCTCGTAACTTTTAATTATTTTTAAAATAGAACACGCTAAAAAAATAACGAAAGAAGTCGATGATATTGTAATGAATTATTTTATATGATTTATCTTACAAAAAGAGAGTCGTTTTCTCTTTATTTAATTTTTTATATTTAATTGTCAGTATTATAAAGACAGTGTGCAAACTGTTATTTGAGCTTTTAGTTATTTTAATTCCAATTAAGTTTATATTTTATACTGTGTCCATTCACTAGTCTTTTTGTACACAGAGAAAATATTGTGGTAAAAATTATAACATCAATTATTAAAAATTGTAACAAATTTTTGTCATCTCTTAGATGATAGAGAATTATAATTAAAATTACTATATATTTGTTTAAAAGTGTTATGCATGTTTAACTTTTTCCCACAAAATTATTGTAATTACTTGAGTGTTTTTTTTATACAGATAAATCGTCACATTTACTATTTCAATAGTAATTTGTTCTACAATTTCAATAAAAGTTCAGTTTTATAAAAAATATCATAAGAAATATAATATTACAACGTAGTTTTTATTATAATATTATAACGTAGTTTTTATTATAATATTATAACGTAGTTTTTATTATATTTTCCCCGTGTACTAATTATGGAGAGAGCAAGTATATAAATAATAATTATAATGCATCTTAATATAGATAATTATATGGAACAATTATGAAAATTGTAATTTTCTCGCAGTACCTACATGAAATGTCTATATTTTGAAAATTGTGTTCTTAGCATGTTCTATCATCGACTTTATGTCAAACTAAACAAAAAATTCCTCTACCATTTTGCAAACGACTACGTAGATTTTTAAATTATCAATTAAAGAAGATTGTTTGAAGAAGGGTTTCGAGGGTTTCGTCATCGTGACAAACTCCTGTAACTATATGTTCTCGTCAATCGCCATTTACAATCAGCGACGATTCGCGAGGAAATTCTCACACCGTTGCACCGTCCACGTTGCGTCGCGCGCGAGAAACACATTGCGATTAATGTTGCAATTCTAAGCAGAATCGTAAGTCTCGTAACTTGTTCTCGTAAAATTCGTCAGAACTTATGAGTAAATTTACAAGTTTATGCAATATCATATGTCATACAATCACTTATAAATATCGTAAATTACATGAAATCGTAGATATTTACGAGTAATTGTATGACATATGATATTGCATAAACTTGTAAATTTACTCATAAGTTCTGACGAATTTTACAAGAACAAGTTACGAGACTTACGATTCTGCTTAGAATTGCAGCATTACTTGCTCGATGCGATAATGTGGCGGATGACTCGGAGACTCTCACTGATACTGTTCGCTCGGCCAGGACAAGGTTGTTACCGTCGAATTTCGATTAATTATCACCGTCTCTCTTATCCTATTTTATCAGATCGCCGCTTCCCCGTGATTGTTTCAGCCGCGGCGGCTGTATCAGACAACCCGAGTCTTGTAGCCGCCGTTATCAGCGCGATAGCACGATCCAAGGCCACCGCCGAGAATAATTAGCCAAAGCTGCGAAATTGTGTAACCGTCGAACATAATCTCCGCGCTTTGATTTTCGGCAAGCCGCTATGCACATTGTTGCTAATTGCAATGTAATCACGAAGATAATCCGGCTCTCTCGCTTCAGCTGACGACAAGTCGCTTCGTTTCCATTGCTTTGATTGCACCGTATCGCTTTAATTGTTATTAACGCTGACGCTCACGCATATATTTGTAAGTGCCAGCACAGGATGTGGCCAACAGCTCAATTATATTTATTCAGAACATCAAAGTCCGCGTATACGTAAACAGACGTCTCGTTCATTCTGACCTACTTACATTAATGTTTGTTGCAGCTCGTCAACATTCCCGCGACAACAAATACTTGTTTGTATTTGCAAAACGAGATTTACAAGTGAAACGTTGAATTTTTCATGAGATATTTAAGGCGAAATTATCAGGACACATGCTTAATTCTGGACTTTCATGTTGTTTTGGTCGTCAAAATACGAGTATTGAAACTTTCAACATAGAATATATACCATATATGTGTACATTGAGTATATATATACATACGAATATTGAAACTTCCCCGCCCTTTATAAGTAGGTGCGATTAATTTACCTCTCTCAAGCTAGTAGGACCAAATGAGCAGAATCGAATGGGACCTATCGCATTTTTTAGTACTCATTTTGTACTATTTTATACCACAAAAAAAATTTTTACCACGTGCTATTTAAAAAAAAATGGTGGCTCTGCTAACTTGAAAGAGGTTAATTTACTTGTACTATCTCGGGGCTAGAGACTCCCCACATATTTTACCGTAGAGAATTATGTGCTGCAAGCAAGTTCCAGCGCGCCTAGCTTCTGCATACTGAATATCGTTGCACGTCAGGGTAATCTACGTCATCGATATTGCAGCGCATAATTCAATCAACTGTATAACGCGTGCTTCCCCTTCACCTGGCAGTGACGAACAGTAAACAGATCTCCGACGTCTAAGGTTTCCATTTTCGGAGATTAATATTCTCACGTCCGAGAGCTGCGACTTTTCATTCACAGCGCGATGTTTTGATCATAATCGCCCGGGCGCTCATAAGTGCTAAAATTAATCGTATCTTCTTGCGCGAGATAATTAACTAAGGCATCTCCGATTCAGCCTTTATCTACGTGGATTAATATTTGCGGTAGATCGCGGACGTTTGATTTATGTGCGACGATTATATCGAACGCCATTATGTCACTGCCATTCTTTCGCTGTCTCTCTCTCTCTCTCTCTCTCTCTCTCTCTCTCTCTCTCTCT
>NW_022639478.1:686902-691762 GCF_010583005.1 Odontomachus brunneus
TCTCTCTCTCTCTCTCTCTCTCTCTCTCTCTCTCTCTCTCTCTCTCTCTCTCTCTCTCTCTAAGCTTGTTTTTTTTTTAGCCGATTTAATACTTCATGGCAACTTCGTTTCTTTTCCTTTTAACGCTGCGTTATACAAAGTATATCTGAATTTAAGTTTCCGACTGCTCGTGTGCAGATAGAACTTGTTAAATTGAATAAAGCAATTCTTTTTGCAAACTATCATAGTAGTTGTTGAGATACTAACGAAAGGAAATTGGTCAATCAATGCGCGAGACCAACTCTGTAATGCTGAGAAGACAAGTCTTTTCTGATCTTCTACACGCAAAAAAATATTCTGAAGTGACAGCTAGAAACTTTCTGTTACACGAGATTCAGTTGCAATAACAGAAAAGTCTGTTCCAATAACTGAAGAATTATTCACATCAATGATTGTTTTTAATCGAAAGAACTAAAATTTTCCGTTCCAAAAAAGTAGTTATCGCAGATGATTATTCTGTTGTTTTCACAGAGGATATCGGACTGAATGATACATAGCAACAAGAAACGTCATCAAGGTTACCGAAACCGAAAAGATTCGGTTGAAAGAATAGTTGAATATTGCTGCTATGAATAGTGATCCGTATTGTTAGATAAACATTTTCGCAAAACCTTTCTTTCGTTCAAGGAAACCATGTCATTTGATGAAATAACACTATTATTTTAAATAGTATTTTTTTTTAAGTTTCTCTCAAAATTTAGTAATTCGATTTGTTTAATTTGGATTTTCTTGGATTTTTTTTTTTTTTTTTTTTTTTTTTGGATTAATCATTATAACATTCTGTTAAAAATTTAAAAGTAATTATCGCTGATTCACTACATTACATTAATATTCATCATATATCGAATGTTGTTGCATTGTTCCAATATCAGCAAATTATCCAACAAATGTCAAGTAAAAATTATATAACTATGATTTGCTAGGTATGTTATAATATACTGTGAACATTATAGGAACATTAAGTGAACATTAAGGATATATTATATAAGCATAAGTCGTAAAAATATCGTTGGAGTCATCGAGAATCGCCACGTGCCGCTCGATCATCAGGTTAAGCAACACTTTTTAACGGAGTCAGGCATGGATGGGGGTGATCCGGTGGTATAATCGGATTTCGGCTTGGGGTCGAAAATTTCGCGGGAGGATTCACGAAAGCTTGGAGTGTTTAACACCTTCGATATGTAGTGGCTTCTAAGACATGAAAAAACTAGGAATATATAAATATATTTTGTTAAATATTAATCTATTCCTAATAGCTGAAACATTCATCAGTACTGAAGTATAGGTTGGGGCAAACGAAACTTGTATCTTTCACAACATTTCAATTCTGTTGGGATGACCGAATATATGTTTGGCACAACAATTCGGTTGGGATGACCGAATATATATTTGGCACAACAGAAACTTTTCAACAGAATTTCTTTTTTGTAGCAACCGATTTTTCAGTTGATTCCTGAGGAACCGAAAATTTCGGTTGTCGTAACTGAAATTCGGTTATGCCAACCGAATCATTTTTTGCGTGTAGCGAATATAGACCCAAGATAATGCGTAGTCATAGACACATAGGGTGTTTACAATAATTCGAGTTCGAGTTAGTACGAGTTAATTTTATTAGGGCCGAAAAATAATAGACACAACCATCTAGTATCTTTGTGATTCATGACAACTCAATGCTGTCCGATAAATCGAGTAAAGTAGAATAGAGCAGGGTAGCGTAGCGGATAGCATATGTATAAGAATTAACAGTATCGGATAATATAGTTTCGTAAAATATGTAACAATAATATTACTAAACAATAAGTTATTACATTTTAGAAAAATTAAAAGTACTAAATTAAATTATGAAAAAATATCATATATTTGTGAAATATCCAATAATAATAGATTAATAATAGGTTAGAATAATAGTTTTCTACTTTTAGATAATTTATTCATTACAGTAAGGATAAGGTAAGGATAAGGTTGGCAAAAGAGAACGATAGAAAGTAAGATGCTGTTTGTCTAATTGTCTAATTAGTGGAGAGAACGAAGAAAGAGAGACGATCACAAATGACTAATGTCCTCTCTTCCTTTCACCATATTTCGTTCTCTCTTTTGTTCCTCCTACATCGCTCCCTCCTACAGCAGAGAAACATTTGGACTTAGCACATCTCTGTCCTTTGATCTTGTCATCGGCTGTTTCGTAAGATTATACAACTACTCCATAGCCCTTATTCTGTGTGAGCTCTCCTTTATCAACAAAATCAATAGAATCGTCTATAAGTGTGCTTATAAACCAATCGAAAGGCCCAATTAGAAGGGCAATTAGCAGTAGTCGCCACAAAGCGACTAAGTGCCGACTAAGAGCAACTAGACGCTATAATGACATAGAACTATAACATGTGAGTGTGTTATGAGGAGGCGATCTCGTCGCTTCTAAGATAAAGTCCCGAAGGGATTTGGAAAGTATCTTGAGCAGGGCTCGAAATATAAGAAAGCGTTCAACGGGGCCACTGTACGGCTAAGTGCCAACTAGGCACTTAAAGATCAGCGCAAATGCGCTATGAGAAGACGACTAACGTCGGCTCCTGAGACTAACTGACTAATTGCATCAACGTTATTTTAGTTTTAAACAAGACTTAAATATATGTTTGCTTTATTTATTTACGAAGAAAGATAAAAATAGATACATATTCAAGTCTTGCTTAAAGTCAAAATAATGTTGATGCTTTAGTCCCAAAAGGGATTTTGAAAAATCTCGATCTCAAGATGTAGAAAGTGTGTGTGCACGCGCAGCTTAATCCTTTCATTACCAACAGGACATGTATGTTCTAGAACGTGTCTTTCCTATTATTAATAAATAACCTTATTCAATTGAATGAATTCACAGTTCTTTTAGCATTCAGAAGCACATCGGTCACCATTCCACTTATTACCGTTGAGACAAATAGGCCCTCCCAAAAATCCCAGGAAGACATCCCGGCCCTATCTCTTTGACATCAAACATAAACTTTTAATTTTTCTGCTGAAACTACATCATATTAATGTATTTAGTGAAATGAAAGTAAGAAGAATTATACTTTCAAAAAACAAAATTGATAGCGAAAAGAACTAAAAGCCGTCGCCACCTTTGCGCTACCTAACAAGTAAATCTAATCGAGGACGGTCCACGACCCAGCAGATATATTTGACAGAAGGTTCCGACTCAAGGCTCCAAGGAGCGAGAACTTCCAAAACTTGTTAATGTACAAAGAGATATGTTCTGAAAAAGACACAGCGGTAAAGTGGGAGTGTTTTCACTGATCATCGGTGAAGTAGTCCTTTCACTGATTCAATCAGAAGCATTTTTATTAATTCACTTTAAGAGAGTAAGGAACATAGTAGATTTCGCTAATACTTTTTAATTCGTTGCAAACAGCAAATGTTTTAATAGCACATTTCACTTCTTAAGATATAAGTAGCACATATGAAATAGAAGGACAGTCAATTATTGCAGAATCTTTGATTGCAAAATTTTACAATAATTCTTACTATAAAATTCTCCCCGGTGAATGATTTTTCTATTCGGCTTAATAAGCTTTATATACCTTTACAACTTTAGATCCTCTGCTCTCTTAAAATGAATCAGTCAAACAACACTGAAAACAGCGAACTGATTGCAGTTATAAGTGTAACATTGAAAGTGTTCAGTGCTATACTCATAACTGATATCAGTGACTATTCACTGATTCACTTTAAAAGAATGTATACCTGTTCCATTCTAAAGGCAAAAAGTGCAAGCCAGTTGAGCTAGAAAGAACAGACTTCCCATTTCTCTCGCTCGTTTCTTCCCGAGCGAGTCCGCGAATGCCATTTGTTAGCACGTTAGCCCGTCCTGCACGTGTCTGTACGCACGAAATAGTACTCGGGGCCCGGCAAACGGGCATTCGGCCAGATACGCAGCGGATACCAGACACCAAGCCAAATTGCCGATTGTTCATTGCCGCTGACGTGTCTTCTGCCTCGGAAGCGTCGCGGGAGACGCGCGATATTTCGGACCGCGAATTACTTCGATGGGCACGGACCAATTAGCTCGACTTTCGCGAGCGATCGAATGATTTACCGAAGTCGACGAGTGGATAAATTGTCCCCGCGCGCGGCGGCGACCACGACGACAACGGAGTCGGCGGCTGCGACCTTCGCGCACGCCGACTTCGATCTAGAACTAACTCTGTCACCGGGAAACCCGCGTAGCATCCCGACAATACGCCTTGGTCTTCTTCAGACGCGATATTGCGACCGCGCGAGCAATCTAACTGTCGCCAACCGATAATCGTTCTATTTATGATATTTATGACACGAGGGCCACGTTCAGTCCTAGGCGGTGGGGGAGGAAGAAATAGAAAAAGAACGGTCAATCGGCAATTCAAAGTAGTGGAATAAATATCTAGCCATTACTCGGCATTGAAAGCGTTGCGCAATCTCTCGCATGGTTTTACGATTTCATATTTATAGCTTCTTCCAGACTTTCATCGTAACCGAGCGTTATCAAAAAGTGTTATCGTGGACCGGATTGTTACAAGCGCTGCGTTACACGAAACAGCTGAAATATTTCTAATAATCCGAAATTTTATATCGGTTAATAGCAGAGTTAGGTAAGTAAACTTTTTTTTTTTAACTAAGTTAAGTTAAAGTTAATGGTTTTGAAAATTTAACTTAGTTAAAGATAAAGTTAAGATAAAGTTAACATAATGAAATTAATTGAATTAAAAGTTAAGTTAATAAAAAAAGGGTAATTAAAAAGTTAAAAGTTAAATTTGTTTCATTTCATGACTTCAAGGTTTCAGTTTTACAAATAACGGG
>NW_022639478.1:691772-706894 GCF_010583005.1 Odontomachus brunneus
TTAACTAAGTTAAGTTAAAGTTAATGGTTTTGAAAATTTAACTTAGTTAAAGATAAAGTTAAGATAAAGTTAACATAATGAAATTAATTGAATTAAAAGTTAAGTTAATAAAAAAAGGGTAATTAAAAAGTTAAAAGTTAAATTTGTTTCATTTCATGACTTCAAGGTTTCAGTTTTACAAATAACGGGAAAAACAAATATACACCTTATTTGGAAACATGTTTTATTTACAGATATTTATTAAATTTAAGTAATAAAGTTTTTTCGAAATTTTTATTGGACATTTTTCCTCGAAGATTGTTAAAAATGAGCTTTGCCACACTAAACAGCCTTTTGACGTCTCGCGACATCTTTATGGCATGATTAACTTCAAGATAATTGAATTAAAAGTTAATAGTTACCGATAAAATGTAACTAAGTTAAGCTAAAAGTTAAGAGTGTAAAAATATAACTAAGTTAAGTTAAAGCCATTTAACTTTTTAACTTGACTTTTAACTTTTTAACTAGTTACTAGTCAACCTTGGTTAATAGTTAATTTATCACATGGAATTTCTAATGTGTTTCCATGTATGCAATGCACTTTTATGCATAGGATCTAAAAATCAACTCTTCTTTATCACATATAGTTTTTTTTTGTGACGGACATCTAAGATTTAATATATTTCATATTGGACATTCCACGCAATTTGCAATTCTATTTAATTCCAAATTTTTTACACTAAAGCGCTGCCAATATTATCTCTCATAAAAGTTTCTCTATTTTAATTAATATATTTATTTTCGAAAATTCACTGAAATTAACGATTTTCTTTTTCTACGCGACAAAAAAATGACAAGAACTAATATGACATTTTTTAATTTGGAAAGAGGTACCACAAGCTAAACACTGCAGTAAATTCCTAGCTTCTACATTTTAAATTAGATAAATGTCTAATCATGTCTATATATATAGAGAGAAAATAAAGTTTCTTAAAACAAAAATTACATCACTGAGAAAGCATCTTGGCGATAAAAGAAATTTGTTTGCGTTTTTTAATTCGATGTAAAAGATACTATATAGATGATTTAATTCGATTTATATAACCACAAAAGTTTTCCCTTGTGGAAAAGTTATCACAGCGTCTAAAACCAATTATGTTGATGGCTAAAATTAGTATTAAAAAATTATTAGCATCTCTGAAATATTTCAGACAATAGTAGAATTAAGACGATAGCAAATATTTCAGGTAATAATATTATAATATTGAACGAAGCGTGTTGTTGCGAAGAAACTGAACATGAACAAAAGAAATGAAAGAAATTATTCAATAAGAAATTAACAAACGGATATTTCCGATCAAAATACCGATGAATTTCTGTATCCGATCAGGAAATCCAATGAGAAATATCGGTCCATAATTCTTTGATCGATTTATCTGATGAAATTCCATCATGATCAGAAGTATTCGATTAAATTTAATCGGATATTCTAATTACATATAAAAATTCAGTGGTTTATTTTGATCGGAAATATCCGTTTGTTAATTTTTTATCGGACGATTTCTTTCAGTGCAGCGCAATGCGAGATATGCAGCGATATTGATTACTTTCGTTTCCTGTCAGCAGTTTATGTCAGCTCATATCTGAATATAAATTACCTTATCCTGTACTCGCTTCTCAATGACTCATCTTGACTCTTTCTTTTTAGCGAAATAATGAGAAGGATCGTGCGATTCTCGAAAAAAGGGGGTTACGCAATTTTATTAAAAAGAAAAAAAAAGAAATGCAGGTAACCTTTATCTTGCCAAACATCTCCGCTCGAAGAGACACGCTCATCGATGCGCCATTCTGCACCGTGCAGCTTCTGTCAAAGAACCGGTGTCGCACTCGTGCGTCTTTCCAAAATATTTCAGACGCCCAGAATTACCAGACGACATCGTTCGATTGCACCGGCAAAGAGATCGGGTTGTCAAGTGCGCGTCTGACGTCACGTACGGCGTGAACGGCGTTTGCTTAAACTCTTTCCGCTCACTTTTCGATCGTTTTATACGTGCGATGAGCAACAGGTCGTCAAAGCTATTTCCAAACGATCCGACGCGCAAATGAACAATACACGACGTCGCGACAATTACGCCGACGGTTCACGCTCGTTTCTGCGGGAGTCGTAACGAGCAATTATATCAGAAATTATACGATATGCTCGTAATGGATCCGAGCGTAATAACAGAATGAGATACACACACATATGGCACGTATATATTTTATATAAATAATTGACTTATTATACAAGCGCTCTTCTGATGTATCTAATGCATTAACTAAACGAGGAGAAATAAACGTGACGTCGTTGTTTCTTAAGTATCCCATTACGCAAGCTAACATGTCACGTTACGCCTGTAAAGTAACATTTATATTGCAGTAGTCTAACAGCACGTCAATCACACGTGATTGAGGATATGGGAGGATGATTGCTTTTCTTTGTAATTCATCGTCGATACGTCTTACTTCTTCATTTGACTCAGAAACTAATTTTATCGCCGATGGACTTGCGCGCGCGGCGACTTAACTTCTTCGAGTTGATTAAGTGATTAAAAGTGTGCAAAATGCGATGCGATGGATCTTGTAGCAAATGCAACGTCAAGATCGTCTCGATTCAATCGTCAATATCTTTATTTGTCATGTTCATCAAGTAAATCGGTGACATATTTAAATGCGGTCCGGAAACGGTTGTCGTCTCAAGGCAATCGCGGTCCGAAGACCACATTATCGCTACTTTGTAAAAACTGAATAACCGGGTTGGATATTAAGGAGCATCTTCGCGTCACAGACTGACGTAATCGGCGAGAGAGATACGTGAACGAGTGTGAACTTCATGCCCGATTCGAAAGTAGAAACGAAACGGCCCGAGTCAGACAGGCTCGCGTATTGACAGCATCCCTCGCTGAAAAGTTGTAGAAACTTGGGACCAGTAATTGTCTTCGCTTCAGTGAAATTTCATGCACTAATATATCTTGAAACCTGCATTACCTATAACATTATACGAGGAGAATCAATTAGGAGGTAGAAAAAAGAAAAAGATGATGTATTTTAGAGATATATATAGAAAAATAACGAGACAAAAGGATAACGAGAACTTAGAGAAAAGAGAATAAGGAAACATGAGAAGTGATGGAGAAACCGGAGGCAGAAAGAGAGAAAGAGAGATAGATTAGAGACATAAGGGGAGCTTACAAGAAGAGAAAATACAGAAAGATAAAAGATTGGCGGAAGGTAGAGAAAAAAGTTGCGAAATAATTAGTATTCTCATAATTACAATTTATAGAGATATTAATATATGAATATTTTATTAATACGAGAAAAAAGGTAGAGAAGTAAGGATCAAAGAGAATAGAAGTGCAGAAGAATGAGAAAATGAGAAAGATGAAAGGAAATGAAAAGGCAGAAAAATAAAAGTCGGTGAAATGGAAGAGAGAAAAAGTGGAGAGAAAAAGAGTGAGAATGAAGGAAGAAAGAGAATTTTAGAGCTTTTGTCTTTTTTATGCTTATGCTTATGACCAATATTATGCATTATAGTTAAGTCACATAAAGCAAAAGCTAAATAGCGCGCGCTATTGCTTGTATTGCTTGGAACATTAAATTTCAGGAACGTTAAAACTCGAGACAATTTTTACCTGGCTTAGGTGCATACTTCATATCAGATATAATATCTGCCCGAGTATAATGAAATGAAAAGTGTGTAAAGATATGAAATTTTAGCAATATAGCGACTTTGATACATGTTCTACTTGTTGGAGATATTCTCTTGATGGAGATATTCTCGATTTTTGCAGCGTGAATTTTCACACAAACGGTTGAAAATATCATTAATACAACGTACGTATCGCACTGCCATGTTCAAGGATGCTTCAATTTACGCCTAATATCCACTGAAATGCTGTATAGCAAGCCAACAACTTAAGTCTTAATTGGCGTAATTTAATTCTGCGTTTTGCGCTTAATGAGAACGATCCGTCTCGTAGTGATTCCTATTAAATTTGAAATTCCTTCGAATTCGGTAAGTGTTGGTTTCGCAATATGCCTCGATAATTGAAATGCAAATATCGTTGACTCGAGACGTCAAAATAATGATTGATAAAACAATGACCATGAAAACGAGAGCAATTATAATCAAACGAACATTCATTCGAGATTGTAATCAAATAACAATCATGAATTTTAACAATTGTTATTTCAACTTAATTTCAATTTTGAATTTTATTAGATGCGTACAATGCGTTATAAATACGTATTTTTTTGTGCGTATCACATGGTCTCTATAATTTTAATATAACACATAACATTAACCTTCCGAGTATTTCGCTACCTTTGTGGCAACCAGAATCATTAATGTCTTCCTCGATTTTTTTCTCCTTTGAGTGCTCGAAAAAAAAATTCTCAAAAATTATTGAAACTTCTTTACTCTTCTGTTTGAGGATCATATGGCCTTCTTGTGAAAAATAAGTTCCGAAGTATTTTTAAAGATTTTTAAACAAAAATACTCCGAGCACTTTTTGGAATGGCCCGAACACGAATGATCCTGGTTATCAGTTGAGAGTCAGTTCAGTCATTTATCTTACACGTGTACACGCAGAGAGAATATTATAGCTTTTTCTCATATAATATTTACTATGTTTCTAATAATACTGGAATAAATTGTCAGTAAGGTCTATCTTGTTAAGGAACAATAAATTTCGTTAGAAACATAGCAATATTTTTAATAGCACATTTTATTTCTTACAGTAAGGAAAAATATTTGAAAATTTATTTATGGGATATAAAGTTTATTTCTGTGAACAGGGGAATAACGCTATACACGGAGAGATTATGGAATATTTTTTTTTATATAAATTCTTTTCAATTTTACTATGTTTCTGACGCAGAAATAGAGTATTAGTAATCTTGTACTAAGGAACATAGTCAATTTTTTAATAGCAAATTTTCCTAATAAATATAAATAACACATTAAATAAAAGGATAGTCAATTACCGCAGAATGTCGAACTATTCCTCGATTACGAAATTCTATAGTATAACTTCTACTATAAAATTCTCCTTATGCATATATATAAACTATATAACTGCATCAAAATATATACACTGAGAGAATTATATTAAAATCAACAAATATTTCTTTGATGGGTGTCATTAACATATTTACTTAAATCCGCATTCTCTTTATTTAAATAAAACATTGTTTATAATGTAAATATATGATGATGTAAATAAATATTTAGTTTAAATATTTAGTTTAAATAAAGAGAATGTAGATTTAAGTAAATATGTTAATGGCACCTATCAAAGAAATATTTGTTGATTTTAATATAATTTTCCTCTCAGTAAGCGTATATTTAAAAAAAAATATATATATATGTTTCTTTTTTACGCACAAAAGTATCCGTTTGTCACGTGTATCAGTTGAGGATATGTAACACACAAGCTACCTCGAAAGATACTTGAACAACATCGCCGTCATAAACGTACATCTACACAGGACAAGATACACGCGCGACTGTTTACCGAAGTACACATGGCACATACACGTATACGTACATTAGCTATCGTCAGGGATGTGGACTTATTTCCGTCCATGCTTGCGCGATGATGCGAGTTGACTGTACGATAACTGGCAACATGTAATAAAGCTATGCGATGTAATAAAGATATTACGATGTTTCCCTTTGTATCATACGCGAATTTGATACGTATTTTCGTGCACTCGTCATATGTAGGGCGTATGACTGAGATAAAAAATCTTATCTTGAAAATCGACGATCAGAATCAGTGGGTCGTCATATTCGTCGTTGTTTTTGTATTCACCATAATGAAGCGCGGGCTTCCTCTTTTGCATTGAGATAGACAGTTATCGCGGGTGAACGCGTATGTTGATGATAAATAAAGGCAGGTGTTTCCTCTTTATAATAATAACTTACACGGTGACTATTATTGTTGCGTGTGCTAGTTAATACACAGAAAAAATGTTTAGTTGGATTAGGCAAATTTCTGGTTAAATATGAACAAACCAACAAATTCTGGTCGAAATCATCAGAATTCTGTTGAAACAAATCTTATTAACTTGAACAAAATTCTGGTAACTTCAAGCGAAATTTCTGATTCTTCCTTATATTTCACCAGAATTTTGGTTAATTCAACCAAACTTTTTTTCCGTGTCATAATTACAACAGGAGACAGACTCGAAATCTAAAGCGAAAATATGAAATGTTATATATGACGCACAACTCATATAAACTCTCTGAATTGTTTCTTCATTAATTGTAGACATGCAATCTCGTCATACATCCACACGTGAATACCGTTGCTGAACTTGGCTTGTCGCTTTTTTGTTTCAGCAATCCGCGAGCGTCGCGGAATATGGCTGAAAAGCAACGGCGCGATAATCTCAACCGGAATATTTCGGAGATGGCGGCCTTGCTACCGATTGTCGCTGGGAGTTCGAGAAGGATGGACAAAATATCCATCCTGAGGTTAGCTGCTGTCTTCCTGAGGACGCAGTACAGTAAGTTTCATTAGAACGTATTTCCTTCATGTCTTCGATTCCATTAATGGATACTACTTTTCTCAACTCAAAATAACTATATTAATTTACAATTTATGTTACGACATACTTCACATACTTCATCACATATAATTATTATTATATTAGAGAACTTATTGTTACTATCATGAACTATCATGTCCCATTATTATCGTCATTGAATATCGAGCAAAACTGATCACAATATAATCGTTGCGTATTCTAATTTTAAGAAAATAATTGCAAGCATATCAGTGCTATGCAAAACGGAGTCGTCCACATTATAACGTTCACGTTACCGATAGTTTGGGGATAATAATTCGTACATATTGATGCTACTTCGATTTACGTGCGTGTGTGAGAAAAGCATTACTCACGGTCACGTATCTCATGCGTTATTTACAGCACTCGGACGTGGCTCGACAAACTTCCTTCCTCGGCAATTCAATGAGTTTGATCTGGAACGATATTTCGTCGACGTGAGTACACAAGCCGTATCTAATACGGATCTCGTGGCGATCGACACTCACTTTATATTCCTTTCTTTTTCTTCCGCCTTTTTCCAAATCAAATAACAGCAACTGATTGGCAACGGAGGCTTCTTCCTGGTGGTCACAGCGACAGGGAAGATCGTTTACGTGAGCCGACAAGTGGAACAGCACCTCGGTCATGCTCAGGTGAGTCTTTTGTCTTCTCTCTTATGATATAATTGACATAATTGATATGACATGACATAATTCTCAAAGATAATATTGGCTAATAGATCATTTCTCTCATAGAATTTCTAATCTGTTATACTTTTATGCGTAAAATTTGAAAATTAATTTAGAGTGCTTTCCCACTTAGTTTTTTTTATGACAATAATCTGAAATTGAATACAGTGTATATGTAATATTCCACGCAATTCACACAATTCTATTTAATTTTAAATTTTTGTATATTAAAGTATACAATCAATATTAACTATCTCCCGTAAAAAGTTCCTTCATTTAAACAATATATTTGTCTACAAAACTTCGTTGAAGTTAACTTCAATAACTACTAATCCACTTCGTGGATTTCTTTCATGATGATATGATTTTTCCCAATTAGGCCAAGATATAATAAAAACTGATGTTTCCCAAGATATAATAAAAACTGATGTTTCGTTTTTTTTAAACAGACACAAACGCTGAATACAACAGAAATACTAACTTCTGCATTTTACATTAGATAAAATATGTTTGTGTATATACACACACAGAAAAAATATCTGAACGATAAAAAATATTTATTTGGTGGGTATTAATAACATATTTACTTAAATATAAATTGTTTTATTTAAATAAAATACATACCTGTTTTCATGAAAATTAAAGTTTAAAAAATATATTTTTTATTTAAAAATACTTTTTTTAGTGTAAAAATTTATATATATTTATATATATATATATATATATATATATATATATATATATTAGTACAAATAAATGTATGTTACTAGTATGTATACCCACTAAATAAATACTTTTTTTATTTCTTAAATATTTTTTTCTCAGGTAAAAAGAGAAAATCAAGAAAATAAATTTTCTTAAAACAAAAATCACATTACTGGGAAGCCTTGATTAGAAAAAAATTGTTTTTATTTTTTAATTTAATATAAAAAATATTAGACATCTATAAAATATTATAGATATCAAAATTATGGGTTCATGTGACAAAAACATATTTCTTATTGTAACAGAAGAATCTAGAGTAAGTTATAATATTAGTTTTCATGAAAATTGCAAGCTCCTTATGTCGCGACATCGCGATTAACATTGCGACATTTTTAATTCGAATGTTTCAGCAATTTGCGTCATTGTGAACAATTTAATTATATTCGCCCTCACACGACAAAGCGTGGCGGTTAAAAATCAACTTATCAATTAATCACGAGCGACAGAGAAGCTTTCCCGGTTAACAATAAACTCACCCCTATCCGTGTTCACGCGATAATCTCGCTAATTGCGTGGACTTTAAAAACGCGATAGGAAATGCGAAACACATCGCACCGGCGAAAAAACTGCAAGAATGACTTTTCGATACTGTGTTTACCTGACAGCGAGACACATCGACACACGCTGTGCGTTCGCGTTAAGGTCAAGCTAACACTTCGCATCGCTCAAGAGACGACAGAGGCGCTTTAAATATTCGCCACCGAGTTTATTAACGGGGGACCTATTTATCCGCCATCGACGTTTTGCGGAATTTTCCGTCTCTTCCCTCTGGCAACTTTATTTTTCCCTTCTGTTCTTCTTCCTGTCTTTTTTATTCGCTCGGTGTATCTATATTCCGGCCATTGAAACACCGGCAATATACTTTCGCGCCGGCGCTGAGAAGAGGACAGGACGGGGGGATGGGGTTGACTAGGTGGGTGGGTGGATGGATGGATGGGTGTACGGCTGGAGGGACGAAGGGCAGCGATCGCGATCTCGCGGCTGCAGCTGCAGCACCGACCTACCCCTGTGCGCGCGGAGTTAGGAATTATCGATCAAATGAGTGCGTACAACGCAAATACGCTTCCATGGCAACCGCGCGCTGTGTATGCCCTCTGCTCCTTTTCGCTCTGTGAAACGTACCTGCCAATATACGCGAGCGCGCGCGCGCGCTCGTTTCGCATATGTATATTTGTACTACACGCGAAAACGGGGGAGTCAACCGCTTTCCGCGGTCGCCTGCGGAAAGAACGCGCATCCATCCGGCTCTTTCGTCTCGGAAAAATAATTCGCCCGTCCGCGCCAAAACGGACACTCGGTCGGGTGACCTCGCTCTGCGATAACCTGGCGAGTGACTTCCCTCCGGAAGTTCAATTCATCTCCCAGATAGACAGATAGCTTGCTTGATAACAGATTGGATAACAGATGCGCTAATCCATGAAAAACACAGAGGCAGAAATACTGAGAAATTTGTTTATATAATTTCCATTTCGCCGGAAAATATTGCAGTAACGACGGAGAAAGCTCTCGAATCTCAGAGGAAAATAAACAGATAGGCATAGGGGAATCCCGTTTAGACGACGAGATGATTTGTTCGCATTTATCGCGGATCAAACGATCGTGTTTCATTTACGGGTTGTAAAGTGACAGTCCTAATCACTTAGGAAGGTTGAATAAAATGAGTTTGTTAAGAATCCATTGGAACTTGCACTATGTAAACGAAAAATGTTATTGAAATTTTAATGAAAAACTATTGTGACATTAATAACTAATTTGGGACATTATTAACTAATATACCGACATTATACATAAATTTTAGAATTGTGAAATTTGTGAAATGTGTGAATGGCTGATTTGTTTGGAAAATATAACGGAAAAAGTTCATATTATTTATAATGCTCAAGATACACACATACATATACATATATTTAAACACTTATTTACCTCTCTTTTTATTGCATCTTTATTAAATCAACTAATGCACAAATGAAACATTGATAAGAAAAGTAAAAAAATATTTTTCGTGTTTATAATATTTTATATATATATATATATATATATATATATATATATATATACACACACACACCCATTTATCTCAATTTTGTCTTAAATTGACATTTATTACCTAATAATAATAATAATAAATAATAATAAAATTAATAATTATATAAATTACATAATAATATTTAGAATTTTGTCCGGTAAAATAGTAAATAAGTGATTATTTTAAAAATAGAATAGTGAACTTTACAACCTTCTTAAGATAGAGTCACTTTCATTCACTTATATGAATTTTACGTTAAAAATAATATAAATATAAACAATATCATGATATTAAAGAAAAATTACTAAATTTTACATCAAATGAAAATGATCAAGAAACGTTCACGCGTAAATCCCAATTAAGCGTAAGATCAACAAATATTTCGCGTATTGGCTTATACGCGATGTCTAATCATATATTAACATAATATCCGCATATTTATATTGTTTTAATCTGTATATAATAATAATATACATAACACATCTTACTAACAATTTCATAAATCTAAAATGCAAATATAGCAAATATAGATAAAGCGAATGATATTCTAGATTTGTTCTCTTAACAATGTTTGTGAATATGTGTGAGACCTTATAGAATATAATTAGAAAAGAACTATATTGAGAGAAGAATAATATTGAAAAAAATATGTTTTCATTATAATATATATTTCTCTAATACGTTAATGAAAAGTTTGAAATATGAATCGAAATTAGAGGGTGAAATCAAGACCAATTACTTGGGACTTTACTTCTAAATGTGTGAGTAACTTAACAATATCATTATACTATTCTGAGAAAAAAATATATAAAAAATATTTATTTCGTGGGTACCATACAATGACATATTTATTTAAATTTAAATTATTTTTTTATTTAGATAGAATAAATAATTACTTGCATGGAAAACTAAGATTTTAAGAAAACGTATATTTCTTTACTTGTTCATCAGCATAAGTACACTGTTAGAAAAGTCCTTAAAAATAATAGCATTCTTGTAAGTAAATTTAAGAATTTGATATTAAAATTAATAATAATGAAGATATTCATAACATTAGGATTATTAGTTATAAATTAGTTATAATATTTTATATTTCTTATGAAATGTAATATTGATTTCGCTATTACTTTTTATAACATAGTTATGTAAAAAAAACTTCACATCCCAGTTATTAAATTTAATACGAAGTTTTCTAACAGTGTAAATATGTCGTTAGTACTCACCAAAATGAATATTTTTTTATTTTTTTAGATATTTTCCCTCTCGCACACAGTGCACAACAAATTGGTCCCGAGATTGAGACCGTTGCTTTATTACAAAATATACGAATGAACGATATAATCGGATGTAATGATATTTACATAGTAAGTGTTTTATATCCGCTTATATCCGTTTTATATCATCAGAAAAGTGTTCACGTGGCGTTTAACCCACAAACGTGCTACTATCCACGTAGTTTGGCAATTATTTTCAGGGACGTATTCCGTGCATCTTCTCTTAATTTCACGCATTTGTATCTTGACTTTTATTCTTGAGTAACTACGAATGAAATGCCGAGATAATTAATAATGCTTCTGCAATTTTAGTAATTTAATAATTATCTTTTTTTGTATATTTTAGTATAACTTACAAGGTTGAACGTTTATGCATGTATTATAATATTTAATGTCTACGTGAAAACAATGCAAATTATCATACAGTTACCATCAGATAGTTACCGTATCTATGTTGGACATTAATTATAAGTGTAATGTTTTCAAATTGATAACAGATTGCAACAAAACTTTCACTTCATCATATGACAGATTGGTAAATTTAACTCTGTACAGAATTCTGTGAAATTTCTCCAACTTATTTAGGAAATAATATTCATAAATTTACATTAAAATTCTAACGGTTAAGTGAAAATATACTTTTTTAATTAATTATTTTAAGACAATACATTTGTTAAACGTTGTCCATAAATTACTCATTGTTTACATAAATCACATTTCATGCTTAATTTACATCGTCACATATAAATATAAATATTAACGCCTGGATAAGTACCTAATCTTAGATATTCCTATTGTTTGGATATGTATAAATATAGGTATTTAAACATGAAATATATATATATATATATATATATATATACATCTATTGTATATAAATATATATATATATATATATTGAGTTTCTTTTTAGTTTAATCTTTAATTCAATTTAATTAAACATTTGATATTTTAGGCATCGGGTCGTTCCTGATGAAGCGGACTGAAATGTTCGCGAAACGTCGGAATCAAACAAAGAAAAATCCAACCCGGCTCAAACCCGGAAACCAAATATAATATTAATTAAATATAGTTTAATTTTCTCTCTCTCACACAACAAATAGCATACAACAAATTGGTACCAAGTTTGGGACCGTTGCTTTATTGCAAAATGTGCAAATGAACGATACAGTACGACACGATTTAACTAGTCAACAGCAACCGTCACAATACCCACTTAGCTACTAATATCGATTAATACCACGTCAGTGTTTTCGCTGGTGTAACATCAAAAGCTGCACAAACCATTAAAACGCATCATTCTGCACGAATCGCTCAAGTATCGACAGAATGAACGATAATTGCGCGTTGCAAAAATGCAATACTTGCTTTATCGGCGAGTGCGAATTTATCAGACGGGGCGAGATGAACGTTGCAAGAGAAAGAGAGAAGGAAAAAGAGAGAGAATTGCGTGAAAAGCGGAGCGCGCTATTAACCGGAGACACACATAAGAGCGAAATAACGAACGTTATAAGGGAATAATAGCCCCGCAACTCCTTGTCTTATGATAAAATCAACTGAGTTGACTACCCGCTGCGGATATTGAGCGTGGATTGTCCGCGAATAATTGGCACGATCGATACGCGAGATGTATAACGAGAATTTCGCCCCGTTGCCATCGTTGCGCTTCTTTCTAGACGGCACAGCATCGGCATCCTTGGATCTATCGACGCAGCAACGTCTTTTTTCAGATTGCCGGAGATGTCGTAATTATGCACGTGACATTTTAGCGGCGTAGTAATCTCGTTTCAAAGTCGCTGCGACGAAGCTAATTGAGGTGTTATCTAGTCTGCGTCCAGGAGCTATGCATCGAGGAAATATTAATTAACGAACGAGTTGGGGAAAAAATGCACCGGCTATCTTGGAATCGGAATTACAAATGCGAGTGCATACAGAAAAATATCGTGTGCTGATACGCCATATCTCTGATTAAAAGCGGGAGTTCTCTATGCGACAGAGGTTCCAACTGCGAATGATACGATGATAGAAACGCGATATCGTGCGACTACGATGACGATGACGACGACGACGACGATGATTGCGATGTATCAAAACGAAGATATAAACAGTATTCACATGTCAAGATCATGTGCATGTATTTTCAACGTTACATAAATAAAATTGTGCAAAATTACACTTCGTACGTTGTGATAAAGTAACTAAATCGTAATATTTGCTTCAAATCTTTATACTGGAAATGTTTACGTGTAAGTTATGATACTCTACGTAAAGTAAAAGTATCCTCCTCCCAACTCCGGGACACATACTTATCCTGCATTTTCTTGTTGCTTTGTTCTTTAAATACGGATATTTAACTTTCAACGTAAGAAATATATATACATAAAAAATATATATATAAAAGAAATATATACATGTATATTCTAAATATTTAAAATTAAACATAGTTAAAACTAAACATAGTTTAATTTTATACAAATGAAAATTTTGCTAATGAAAATTAAAATATATTTAATTAAATAGAATTAAAAATTAGACTAAAAACAAACTCAATATATTTATTTGTTTTTGTTGAAAGTTTAAATATCTATATTCATACACGTCCAAACAATAGAAATATCCAGGTATATTGGATACTTGTCCAAGCGTTGTGATACTTGCATCTTACGCGAAAACGATGTAAATTATGCATGAAATGTGATTTATGCAGACAATAAGTCATTTATGGGTAACTGTTAACAAATGTATGCCTTGCTAAAATAAATAATTAAAAAAGTTCATATTTTCACTTAACCTTTAGAATTCTAATGTATACAAATAAATTTATGAACATCGTTTTCTAAACAAACTAGAATCCATAGAATTTTACACAGAGAGTTAAATTTACCAATCTGTCGTTTGATGAAGTGAAAGTTTCGTACAATCTATTATCACTTTGAAACATTACACTTATAATTAATGTCCAACACAGATACGGTAACTGTCTGACGGTGACTGCATGACACAATTTGCATTATCTTCACGCAGACATTGAGTATCATAATTTACGCGTAAATGTTCAACCTTGTAAGTTGCACTAAAATATACAAAAAAAAAAGGTAATTATATTATTCGTTTTTAAATTATTAAAATCGCAAAAACATTATTAATTATCTCGGCACTTCATTCGCAGTTGCTCAAGAATAAGAGTCAAGATGCAAATGCGTGAAATTAAGGGAAGATACGTCCCTGAAAATAATTGCCCAACCACGTGGGTAGCAGCACGTGGGTTAAGCGCCACGTGAACACTTTTTTAATGGCTGGTATACGGCGGAAATAAAACACTTACTACGTAAATACCGTCACATCCGACTGTATACCTGGGTATGCGAGGGTTTTTGGCAAAAATTCTGTGAGCGGCGCGCATTGTAATTTTGTGTGCCATCATAAGGTAGCTTCAATTAATCAAAACCGACTTACCCACCTCGTTGAGCCTTCACATAACGACTTGATTCGGGGCAAGCGCCTTTCCTCGAACGTCACCGTGCTGAAACTTGCGAAAAGTTCGACGCTCATTAGAAGAGCGCCGACGTAGAGTCACGGCGTCGCAAGGCTCTCTCTCGTCCGTATGCGTAACGTATCATCACTCTGCCCTGGGAGCACCCTCTATGCCGCTACCGCGGGAAAACAACGAGAGGACGATCGAGCGACGGCGTTGGTGTAACAACACCGAGGATAAAATGTAAAAAATGTCCGCGCTATCGATCGCGCCCTCGCTCCCTCCAGCTCTCTCTCTCTCTCTCTCTCTCTCTCTCTCTC
>NW_022639478.1:707163-744022 GCF_010583005.1 Odontomachus brunneus
CTCTCTCTCTCTCTCTCTCTCTCTCTCTCTCTCTCTCTCTCTCTCTCTCTCTCTCTCTCTCGCTCTTTCTCTCTCTCTTCCCTCCTCTCTCCCTCTTCTCTCTTTCTTTCTCTCTCTTTTTTCCGCGTTCGCCGTTGACGCTCCAGATTCAGGCGTAACGATAATTCGCCACTCTGCTGTAACGAACGGGCTCTACTCTCAGAGCCGAGCTATTCTCCCTCTTTCTCTTTCGGCTGATACACATAAGGGATGCTGGAATGAACGGTGGTGGAGAAAAAGAGACGAAGACATAAAGAGAGAAGAAGAGAAGGAGAAAAAGACGGTGGAGGAGGAAGAGGAAAGGCGATGAGGTGAAGGATGAAGGAGGGCAGACGTGGTGAGAGTTGTTTGCGGGAGCGCGGGTTTGCTCTCGTTTTTTAAGAAGGCACTCACAATCAGACTGTATTGTTCTCAAGGAGAATATCTCCGCGGGGAAAACGAGCTCCGTCGCCGACGTGGTGCACCGTGTCGTGGTTGTCGCCGTCGTCAACATCTACGTACGCGTATCGTGTCGCGGAAGACGGTATCATTGGACCTCGCAAAGTGGTGGTCCTTAAGGAGCTCGAGAAGTTCGCGCACGAAACTTTCGAGTATCTTCATACGGAGAACGAACGTGTGCGGCAAATTGCCGGAGCACAGACGAATCGATTTAATTTTCAGATAAAGGTCCTCGCGCGCGGCAATAGTATCCTGTTTGTCTCGCGAGAATCGCGATATAGCGGGGACGTCATTTCCGGGACTGATAACTTTGGAGAGTAACGGAATTATGAGTAAAGGATTTCCGTTCTGCGGAATACGATATTTGTTTTTCTTTTTTTTTTTTTTGTTTCGTGTAAGATATAAATGCACGCGGATCTTTGCGGCAACGCCTGGTAATCTCGGGGGAAATTATCGAGATTAACAGTTAAATTGATCAATCATTTGGAAAATAGATTAAGGTGAGTGCTTTCATGTGTTTCGTGAAACAACGATTATCAAGTGTCATCTAATGAGAAGATAAAAATGCTGCACCTGTATGTACTATATCTAATGGCGTCCTATTCTCTCCGCTCTCCAATGATCCGAATAATATTAGACTCCAAGGTTCTAACTCCAAGACGTCCCATTAATTACCCAGTTTTAAATTAAAGCCGACTTAAACGAGCGAAATTGCATCAAACGAATCGGTTAACCAAAGCGAAAACTCCCGAGGAATTAATTTCTCTTATCGTACATGGAAGAAAGTGGTAGTAGTAAAAATTGTAACAATTTTCTTTTTTAATTCGGACCATATCGAAATTATGAGCGAAATTATTACACTGAGAGAAATTATCCGATAAAAAATTAACAAACGGATATTTATCAAAATACTGATAAATTTTTGTATCCAATCAGGAAACATCCGATGAGAAATATCGGTTCGTAAATTTTTTCTGATGAGGTGTCATGATCGGAAATATCCAGTAAAATTTAATCGGACATAAAAATTGACCGGAATTTGATCGGAAATATCCGTTTGTTAATTTTTTATCGGATAATTTCTCTCAGTATACAAACTTGTTTGAAAGTGTTTGTCTTACTGTATTTACGTTTGACTTTTTACTACAAAATTATTGTGATTACTTGTGTTGAATGTTTTTTTTTTATACCGCATATTCGGTAAGACATCAAATTTATTTCCGTAGCGACGTTGATAAAAAAACATGACTCGCAAGGGACATCGCCAACGGCCGAGCCAACGAGACCCAGCTTCGTCTGAGCTTTGAAATCAGGGCCGAAAATGAATTCAGAACCGTCGCGTTGTTACAGAACGAGTTGCTGGGTCAGTCCCTGTACAATTTCGTCCATCCTGAGGATCATGAGGAGCTCACGCGAAACATCAGGCCCGACGATATGCAGGTGACGACGGCGCCGTCGCCAACGGGCGTCATCCAGATGTCCGACTCGGCGAGCGAGAACAGCTCCAGCTCCTCGGAGGACTCGACCAGCCAAAGATCGGAGAAGGTCAAACTCTTCCGCGAGCAGAGGCGGAACTTCAAGATCCGCATGTCGCAGCGCACTGTCTCCAGGCGCGAGAACACGCAATACGAATGTCTCGATATTTCGGGAATTCTCCGGCTCGCGGAGGCCTGCCGAAACGCCGAGTCTAATGGAAACAAGGGGAGACATCGAGGTAAATCGCGAAAAGTCTTACTTTGATGCCTGTTATTGTTGTAACTGACTGAGAACTTCTTGTTTATCGAGCGACGGTAATGTTTTTTTTAACTTCTCGTACTACCTTATCATTTTATCTGCTTCTCTGTCCCGTTTTCTGCAATATATTCCAATCAGGGCTCACTCTATCCCGATGTCTATATCCGTTGTCGGTTAAATAAGAACCGAACGCGTGAACATAGTCTGCATTCCTTCTTCGTCAGTCTGTCCTTGATTCTCGTGGCACTCTTAAATCTCATTCCGTCAATTAAATAAATCTAATTTAATTTTTCAGGTAGAAAGAGAGATAAAATCTAGCTATACTGTGCCAACTATGCTTCTTTTCTCCTCTCTCACTCACTCGACACGGCAAAAATGATCACTCGGATTTTATTATATTTTTTTTTTTATTCGATCCACTGGCAGTTAAAGCGATATTTTATCTTAATTATACCTTGTCTGTGTGGTATCATTGAAATGTCTTTCATGGAAAAATAGAATGAGTGTTAATAAGTTGAAAGAATTGCTGTAAATTATGAAGAATTAATTATAAATTTTAAAAAGAAATAAATATATTCGTATGTGAACTTGCAGCTAGAAAATTCGTGACATTTAACTCAGTTACAATTCGAATAGTTACGCAAATGGATTTTTCAATTACGCTATATAAACATAATAAACGTACTCCCAAGCAAACTTATAGAAAAATTCATAACATTTAATTCAATCAAATATGTGTGTGGATTTTTCAGAGTTATATTATTTAAACACAAATAACGTAATAAACATATTGCCCTAAATAACCGGGATTTATCCTGCGCGTGCGCGAGAAACAGACCTGCTGGACCAGGTTGCGTAGCTCGTAGAGTATATCTGGAACGTTCGTAGAAATTAATTCGTAGAGTTTAATTCAATCACATTTCGAACAATTACACAGCATAGTTGGCCCCGTACATAAATCTAGTTGCGCCAAAATCAGATTTTTATTCATGCATTTATAATTATGCAAATGCATCTTTCAGTTCCACTATCTTAGCATGTTGCGTGTAGTTAACAACAAAGTCGTTCTCATCGTGAATTAGATAATCCTATCGTGATCGCGAGCGACCACGCTGGTCTCTTTCGTGCAGATCAGCAATCTCGCGTCCCATTATGCATTCTATGCCGAATGGTCCGCGGCAAGCCACTCAAAAGAAGACTTCGCTCAGTTTTCCCGGATCGATGCTCCTGTTTCATCACACAACAAACTACGGTACCCGTGGTGCTGGTTTCGAAACGAGTATTGCAAATATTTACTCCATTCGTGTATTTAAATTTAGACCTTCGCCATCGCCGACGAAGAGACGTAGGCACAGTCATCAGCAGCGCTTAACATACAACCTTTAACTCGCCTTCGATTTTTAAATTAAACTATACGTTTGCAACCACACACATACACACACACACACAGATGCATGTACACAGTTCAGAGACTCGTTCATAAACGAATCGACATAGAAACACTCGTCACCCAAAATACCGACGTTTCTATGACGGAGAATCTAAATCACTTTACAACCCATTGATATGACCCAAGATGTCCTAGATTCAGCAAAAATTTAATGGGAAAGTAACATCTGTTGCTGATTGGCCGGCTGGCTCGCTCGCCCGCCCGCTCGCTCTTTGACATTAAACATCTCAATTATCCAATTTGAAATTGTATTTTTGCCGGGACAAAGGCTGCTCTCTCGCGCGTGGTAAAATATGATTTCGCTATTCGTTGAAATTCTATTTTTGCGTAAATTGCAATTATTCCGCGAGCAATTGCTGTTTAGGAGATTGCTCGGGGGTCAACACAGGCATCGCAAAACCGCTAAACAGCGCCTTTTTCACCGGGATATTTTTACAGTATGCCGTGGCTCTTAAGAAGAAGTTCTGATTTATACGCTCAGAGAAAAATATAATTGTGACAACACTATCATAACAACGAAATTTATATACAGAATTGTAGTGTATGCAGTTTTAACTATTTTAAACTATTTCGTAGTTATCACAATTAAAACTTTATTTGCAATAACTACATATTAGTTTTTATTAAACTATATAGACATTAATTCTAATGTCTAATTCAATGTTCTTTTTTTTTAATGTAGATAGCCGAAAAATAAGATGTCTTTACGAATTTTAAACAAAAATGAGTAAGATATCAATATAGGATTTCGACCATATTATTTATCATTGTTTTAAGTATATAATAAAATTATTTTTTTATTTAAAAAAAATCAAAATTTCGTCGTCCACATTTTTTATGCCAAGCGCAGAATCGCCGGGTGCCTCCAACTGATAGACAATATTACAACTCGTATAACAATTTGAAGCGAATAGAATAAGAAAATTTAAGAACTATCAATTTACTGCTTTAAATTTGCTGGAGGATGAACTTTTGTTATATACAAAAAGTCGAAATTTAGCAAAATACCGGTACTTCAAAGTTACAAGTCATTTTTTCTCTCTCTCTTTCTTTCTTTCTTTTTTTTTTTTTTTTTTTTTTTTTAAAAAAATATTAATTTTGGAAATTTTTTAAAAAATTTAGATTCATTCTCCAGCAAATTTAACACAGTTTTTTAATTTTTTTTACCCATTTGTTTTAAATTATTACATGTGCTATAATGTTGTCCACTACCTAATTAGGGGCATCCGGCGGGAACCGTGCTCAGCACAAAAAAACTTGAACGAAATTTTTTCTTTTTATAATTCTTTTATACTTACAAGGAACTCTACATAAGTGTTTAACTCCGATTTGGATGAGCTTGAAATATATTGTAATTCAAACCAAAAGAAAAGACGTATTTTTTTATACGTGCCCAGGCGAACTTTTAAGGGGCGAAATATCCCTTTGAAAAAAATCGGTTTTTTTCTTTAGGAGCATGTTTCGTCAAAAGTATAAGAGAGAGAAAAAATTTTTCTAAACAAAAATTAAGTAGTTTTATGAGTATGTTGCAACGACATAATCAGATATTTGAAAAATGTTATGATTGTCAACATACCTCCACCACCTCACCACTTTCAAATATCTGATTTTATCGTTGCAAAGTACTCCTAAAACCACTTAATTTTTGTCTTGAAAAATTTTTTCTATCTCTTATACTTTTGACGAAACATGCATGAAAGAAAAAAACCAATTTTTTCAAAGGGTTTTGCCCCCTAAAAGTCCGTCTAGGCACGTATAAAAAAATACGTGTCTTTTCTTTTAGTCTAAATTACAATATATTTCAAGCTCATCCAAATCGGAGCTAAACACCTATGTGAGGTTCCTTGTTAGAACAATGATAAATAGTATGTCGAAACCCTATTAACTTTTAGCCTGCCGGCATTTTTTCATTAAAAAAGTGTTTTTTTTTTTTCTAAGAAATTTTTCCGTATAAGTAACATACATGGCGCAGAATTTGGAGATTTGTACAGAGCTACTAAAGTGGCTTTCCCGACAGGGAACGCACGATCAAATATAAAAAATTTTTATTTTCTCAAAAATAGTGTATTTGGGAGTTTTTGGTATCGCTGATTCCAATTCTGAACATAGATTTATGAAATTTCGAAGTTCAATATTGACAATATAAATAAATATAAACATATAGATTCGTGCAGTCTTTTTTGTTTGGTTTTTTAATGTTTAATGTTTCGTATTTTTTTATTTTTTTGCTTGTTTTATAACTTTTTGATTTTTATATTTTTTAATTTTTTTATAGTTTTCAACATTTATATTCTTTTATACATTTTATGATTTTTTTTGTTTACTTTTTTCCGTAATTATGATAAAATTTTTTTCAAATGATAATTTTCAAAGCAGAGTTTTATGCATAATGAAGCATTACAATTCCCAGACAGCACCAAATGTTCAGAAAATTTTCTGGGACGTTCTTAGAGTGTATGAATGTCCTTAGAACATCCTTAGAACGTTCTTTGAAGGTTTGTGCTATATGGGTTAGTGTATATGTTTCTCGGCGACGTAAGTGCGAACAAACACGAAGCGCGAAGAAGCGCGAAACGGGCATCGGAGAGACATGGTTGCGTAGGCTACATATACACATATATGTTTAATACATTTAGTATTTAAAATACCAGTAAAAATAGTAGTATTTTAACTCAAACTCAAGAGCCACAAAAGGCTCTCTCGGCAATCTAAAGGTTAATATCTTTATTTCTTTGAAAAAAGATCGTAAAAACCTCTTGTTTTACGGCTATCCAAACCAGAAGTCTTCCTTAAAATCGTTTCCAAATGCGCGCAACCTCGTATACGCGATTATTTGCTAATTCCTGCACGTATTACTCTTACAGAGATGACGAGCACCAGCAACGACATCGTTTTCGCCAGCATAGCGAGTCTGCCGAAGAAGCGATCCATCACCGAATTGTCGATAATCGACGCCAATAAAGACGAGTATGTGACGCGGCATCTGATCGACGGGCGTATCATCTACTGCGATCACAGGGTATCCGTCGTTGCCGGATACTTGTCGGAGGAGGTGTCGGGTCTGAGCGCGTTCGCCTTCATGCACAAGGATGACTATAAATGGACGATGATTGGCCTACAGCAAAGTAAGGATCTGCGTTCGAGACTAATTAACACCGCACTCGCGCGCGTCAGGGTCTACTCCTGTACAACGGCGATCGCATTTTGCGATAATCTAAATCTCGCGATGTGATGCGAAGATGATACGTCGTACGTTAATATATATTCAGATTATTCAAGTAATATCCCGTGCGTACAAATAACGCGGTATTATATTAAAATGCGATGTCATGTATATTTATGCACGTCACGCGGTTAAATTATCGAAGTTATATTATGTCGCGCTTCATTTTTGGCCGTTATATTACCGAAGTTATATTACGCATCGCGTTGACATTTTGTTGTTTTAATGTGTAACGTATGTAAGCGTGTAGGCACTGCGAGAAACACCTGCATTGCTTTACATATTGTTATCGTATCCGATTGCAATTTAAATGTGGCAACAAGATGCATGTCGCTCCTTTAACATGCGAACGAGTTAGATGTAGATTCACGTCGAAATCTGCGTCGAAATCTTCAAAGAACGTTCTAAGGATGTTCTAAGGATGTTCATTCATACACTCTAAGAACGTCCCAGAAAATTTTCTGAACATTTGGTGCTGTCTGGGAATTGTAATGCTTCATTATGCATAAAACTCTGCTTTGAAAATTATCATTTGAAAAAAATTTTATCATAATTACGGAAAAAAGTAAACAAAAAAAAATCATAAAATGTATAAAAGAATATAAATGTTGAAAACTATAAAAAAATTAAAAAATATAAAAATCAAAAAGTTATAAAACAAGCAAAGAAATAAAAAAATACAAAACATTAAACATTAAAAAACCAAACAAAAAAGACTGCATGAATCTATATGTTTATATTTATTTATATTGTCAATATTGAGCTTCGAAATTTCATAAATCTATGCTCAGAATTGGAATCAGCGATACTAAAAACTCCCAAATACACTATTTTTGAGAAAATAAAAATTTTACTGATACGATTCTCTGTACAATTCGCAGTGTACGTCCAAGCCGTGACCTGCGGTACATCTTGCTACAGATTACTCGCCAAGACCGGAGAATTTATCTATCTGCGGACGCATGGTTACTTGGAGTACGACAAGGATACGCAAACATTCGAATCCTTCGTCTGCATTAACACCTTAATATCGTAAGTATACCTCGAGATACTATAAAATAAGCCGCGAAGCAAGTGGCACACCGATTAATCAATAGATGCGGCAATACTTCGCGCCAAGTATGTGTGTGTATGTGTACTTCAATATGAGACGCTAAATGGAGCAAGAAATAAAAAGGAAAACGGAATCGACTTTCCTCCAAGAGTTTCTAACGAGTACTCTCCACAGTACGCAAATGCCTATCGAATATATTCCTTTTAAAATCGCAAATGAATTTCCTCCGAATTAAGAGGATCATACACTTGAAAACTATATCGAGAAAATACTGACATTTTTTTTACAAAGTTTACGTCATATTGGTTGCACAAAATTACAAACATAATAAAATTGCATGAAAAAACGAATTTTGGAGTATTACTCAATATGTGACGAAAAAATCGATAAAAACTTTCGACATTGACATCTCAAGCTGACAACGTAAATATTTGCTTAATATAAAAATCCTGCACATTATACCGAAATTTGTGTTTGCTTTAGGACAATCTCAAAGAACATTGTTGTATCTTGACAACTAAAATTAGAAGCTTAAAAATGTACGGAAAGTTTGCAGAAAGATTTATTCTGCATTTATTTCTACTTTTAGAGAGTTCGTGTCCACTTTGACATTCCCTACATAATCGCAACCGTCAATCTGCGTGGCATTGACCGAGCTTCTTAATGATTATGTATCAGAGAGAATACGTCATAATGCATATTCGCTCGAGCAATTTTTGTCTTTATATGTCATCCCGCTGTTTTTCCGCTTATCTCGGTTTATTTCGGCTCATGGCAAATAAGATGCCTTTTCGTGTCTGATATGAACACATGAACGCAGCATATATCGTGACACATAGTAACTGAGGAATCTTGTGCGCAGGGAAGAGGAAGGCATCGAACTCATAAAGGAGATGAAACAAAGGTTCTCCGCGGTTGTAGAAGCGGGGACCAGCAAGTTCATGATTCAGGACAGCGACAACTCGCCACTGGAGTTGGTAAGTCTAACAATCGCGTTGAATTTGCCATTTAACTTAGACCCGTATTAATAGTAGTTACTTGAAACTTGCCCCACATGAGATACTCTGTTATGAATTTAGAGTTAGATTTGAGTTTTTTTTTATTAGAAATTATATTATAATGTGACATTACGTTTGTGCATTACGTTTGTACATTATGATTCAACTGAAAAATTCTCCCTAAATTCAAATCTGAGTGTTTCATCTGAAGACAATTTTAAATAACGATTATTAATACGAATCTAACGCATGAGACCCGGAACAAAATAATTAACGAAGTCCCCCTGGTTGTTCATTAGGACACGATCTCCTGCAAACCGGCGAAATGCTTGGAAGAGCCGTCGCGGCTCGAAGACGCCATCACCCGGCTAGTCAGCGATCTACCCTCGCCGGCCGTGTCAGAAGAACGCTTTTCGCCTGCACCGATGCAAAATACGCAGTTTGTCAAAGCTGCTATCATATCCTCTCGCTTGCCACCCGCCGCCACGCAAGCCAATAAGATTGGCATCAATAAAATCGAGCACTATGTCGCTTTACAAGGCAAAGGCAAGCAAAGCCCGAGTATAAAGGAAGAATCCAACGATGATCCGCACTCCTGTAGCGGGAAATATATAAATTCCAGCGACGGGGAACAAATGTCGGACTCGGAGAGCGCGAAGCCCTCGTCTGGCAAGTCTATGGCGATGTATGAAAGGATCAACTCCATATCTAGCAGTCACACCAACGTACAAAGCGACGATATGCTCGTACAGTCGAACATTCTTCCCACACGCGAGGCCGGTACAAACTCCTCTTGCAACGTAACTCCTCGCAACCACTTGCCGCGTTTGCCTGTGCCTCAGAGTGCGAGCGTTTTGAGCTCGCAGAAGAGGATCGAGCACCAGCAACAGCCCCCCGTATGCGACATCAAGGTCGAACGCGGCGCCGAAGTGTACGATTATCTGGAGACCAGGGAGATGCAGTACTACGACGACGCCGCGAACGACACTTCCGTTGTCTCGCCTACGAACGACTCGCACAATCGGTGCACGTTAAAGAGGATATGCAGTGAAGAGGACCTCGTCACAATGCGCAACAAAAAGAGGTCCAACGACGCATACGCGTCAACTAATGGCAACGACGTGCAACAGAGTACCCCCTATGTGAATTGCAGGACAACCTACGTGGCCGATAATGGCTATCCGGCGCTCACGGTTGAGTTCAATCGCTACAACGAGGTTAACTCGCAGCAGCTGATGACAACAGAGTCACCTAACTCGAGTCTGCACGATGTCGGGGTCGAATATCAACAAATGGTGGATAACCATCCTGTCGCGCCGCTAATCATAACGAATCCCGAGGAGGAGCAGTTCAATGATCTACAGGATCTGAATGACGACACACTGCTAAATCCGGAGCTGGACGCGAATCCAGGTACTGCAATCACGTTCCCATATACTAAAGAAGTGAAATACCCCATTTCGTTCATATCTGTTGAACGGAATAGGCAAAAAAAAAACGAGAAAATTCATCTCGTATACACACATGTCCGTTTTACTTCAATTTAATTTTATTTCCTTTTTTTCTGTATATATAAGCTTTCTAACTGGCTTATAAGCACAAGGCATTTTTATCGACAAAAGAGTTCGAAATAAGGACCTAAGAGTCAAACTATCGCTGCTTTATCTAAAAATTGTTTCCATATAACATTCTTTTAAAAAACAACGCGTTCTTTATACGTTCTTTATACTTTTTTCTGTTTTTACAGAAATTATGATGAAGATATTTGACAATCTTCGGCCTGTGGCGGATTTTGAAAGTGAGTTGACGTCTTACACTGTAAGAAAAATATCTTAGAACTGATACTTACGAATATCCTCGGCACAATGCGTTCGTTAAATTAACTCATTTTCCCCCATATCGTTTCAGAAGGTTTCAACAAAAGAAAAGAGCGCCAAACTGTAAGTGTGCAAAAATAAATATGATTAGATGTAATCCGCGATAATTCAAACATACTTGACATCAAATTTCGAGCTAGAAATGTACATTATGTAATATATTTATAACAGGTCAATGACAAGATAAGACGAACATATCGGCAACTAGCAAATAGCATGATGGTGCGTGAATCCGAACTCAACGTGTTAGCACGCGATCTGGAAAATCCGGCGCTTTGCGCCCAAAGAGAGAACTTATCGCAGTTGCAGGTACACATATTTACATGCATATTGAAGAGATATCGTGAGTCACGCTGAAATTATTAATTATATATATATATATATATATATATATATATATACACATTTATATGTATGTATACATATATATATATATATATATATATATATATATATATATATGTATATATATGTATATCTCCTTCCACTTTCTTTTTTCAGATTGAGCACAACAGGCAGAAGCAAATGCTCAGAAACTTACAACAGGAGCATCATAATATGCAGATGAACCACAATACTGGGATGTGAGAATTAGGGTAGTTACCCAGTCGCTTCAGTAATCTGATGCGAAGCCACTTTTGAGAAATCCAAAGCGAGCTTAATAGGGTATTCCCAGGAGTCGCGCTAATCGATAAGAAATGAGCTTTAAAAAAAATTATCCTACTCCGAGGGACCGCATGAGGGACGAGTGCCCTACTCTCGATGGACTGAAGCAGCAGTCACAGCATAGGTGCAATTTTCGTGATATCCCTCAGTTCGCGCTGCCGGCATCGCGTCCTGGGAGACTGCCTCGTTTTCGAATTGTCGATATCGTAAAAGAAAAACTTGGGACGAATATGCGGGAGGGGCCGTCGCCATCGATGCAGTAAACGAACGGAAATTTGCAGCAACGCAGTTGCCGCGTGTGAAACCGCTCAGCTTCACAAGAAAAAAGCGCAGGAAGAACATTGCCTAAGTAAGACACGCTAATAATTTATCTACCTGCATTTTCCGTCGATCAGAAGTGAAGAGGAAGAAGCAAATGACTTGAGACGTTGAGAAAAATTACTTGCGCAGAGCAACCGAGCGATTGACATGTATAAGTGTTGTTTTTCTTGCGTTCTTATTTCTTTTCCTTGTTTTTTTTTCTCTCTCTCAACTTCGCACGAGCAAGGACTCTGTTGCACATTGTCGCGCGAAAGGACGCGCACTTTGCTCGCTAACGTGATCGTGCAGATGCTGGCGTTGGTGAACGGTCCGTTATTACGAATAAGACTCGTCGCTCGAGCCAATGTTGTTAAACCGGTCGTGGTTCTCGCACATGCGCGACGCAGGTGTAGCAACGCGTGTCTTGATGCAGGTACAAAAGTTTCGGCAGATAAATAGGAAGGGCTTAGGGTAAGGGCATACAAATCACTTATCTTTTTATAATTATATACATTTGCATACATATATATATGTATATATATAGGCATATATCTCATATTCTTTATTAATTTTCCAAGAACTTTTTACATAATTTTTTACGGCAGAGTAGCATCATTCTTTCTTGCTGAAACTGGACACATTCTAGGCCGGGATTACGCGCATCAGTGAAAAACCCGACTCGCGCCTAACGACAATGGCTCTAGATAGGTTCTCCGCGGCGATCGAATGTTACACAGTTGGCAGTTTTCAAATTTTACGATAGCAAACTCTTGTGTATATAGTGTATCTTCGATTTTAATCGTAGCACAACTGTGCGACGCACTTTCCTTACACTGATTTAACTCGCTCGCCGCAAGCACGGTTGAGCTTAATCTACCTCTGCGATTTGGGCATGTATCGGATGGATACGAAACCAGTCTCTGCGTTCTTCTATATTGATTATAATTACCGACTCTTCACGGTGTCGAGATTTAACAATACTCAAAGCGCTGTTCATAATCGTAAATTGGCGATGAGAAAAAAAAGACAATTGGTAATGAATGGCGTAACTTGCCGCATCTTGGATAATTTTTATTGCGTACTTGCGTGGACAAAGAGACACGAAAAACCTCTAAATTTTATTATATAGGTGCAGTAGAACCTCTGAGACTACTTTAACTTTGCAACGTACAAAAGAATATTAAATGTAACGATACATACACACACACATATATAGGGTAGATGTACATAATAATATATATTTAACAGATGTAAATGAAAAACAGCATTTTTTACATGATTGGTCTAACACCACATCTTACCGTCTTTTTATTCAGGTCTATTTTTACTTTTTAGTGTATACTTGCGTGGAAGAAGAGACAGGAAAGCTCTAAATTTTTTATTGCATTATTATGTAAATGTGGCAGTGTACCTCAGGAAATATTTTAGCTTTGCAACGTACAAAAAGGAACTGATGTGTATGCGCGGAGTATACAAGAATAATATGTTCAAGCATGAAGCAACATATTGCATGATCGGTCTAACACATATGAACTTATTATTTTTATTTATTTATTTGTTTTTATGTTAATCAATTCCCCTACTACGTGGACGAGGAGACACGAAAAACCTCTGAAATTTCATTACATTATACGGCAGGTTCACTAAGAATATTTTAATTTCGCAACATAGTATAAAGAAATATTAAATGTAATAATAATAATAATAATATATACATATTATCTATATACATATAGGGTAAATGTGTAAGTAATATATATATTTATACAAACATAAACAGACAACATGTTACTTGATTAGTCTTAACACACTCATGGACTTTAATGTTTTTATTTAAACAGATTTCTCTTACACGAGAACGAATCGCCTAGCTCAAATTACATCATATTCATTACTCGATTAGTGGAGCAATTCATAGATACGAGGTTTTACTGTATACGCTTACTATGTTCCTTCAAAATATCTGCTCGTGTAAATTTTTCTGTCTTACTGGCCTCACTATCCATCCAATATGATGTTACTATACGCGAATATACATATTAATAAACGCTATTTTTACCTCATCGCTAGCAGTTGACCTCCGCATTCATGAGCATCGGATAGTGTCATGGAAGCTAAGCACGGCTGACTTATTACGTGCCAATTATTGACACACAATATTGCACGGTCGGTCAACCGTGTCTCCAGCGATTACTTACGACGCCGCGGGTCAGCATGGTCGCGTGAACATAAATCGTATCGTGTATCGTGAGAGAAAGTGTGTTTAAAAGTGTAAGAGATATTTATGTAGGGTGAGTGAACCGGAACTGTGAACATATTCAGCACCGGCATTTGGCAGATCTACGAGTTTACTTCGTATTCTACGCGTGTACAGGTATAATATTAACGTAAGGCTGGTCCTGTAAATAGAAGAATGTTAAAATGCGATATGTTGTTCGGATCGACAGTATCCGGTCAGTCGCTGATTATTTTTTTCGAGCAGCAGTTACTCGTCGAGCGTCTACATCGTATATCTGTTATCTGCAATCGTGTGTTGTTTCTCAAGTATTAGGTCGATCAGAGAGAGAGAGCCAAAGTGGTTTGAGTATCCCCAGGGATACGCATCCGTCAAACTGATGGCCGCGGGCCAGTCAGATTTCTGTTGAGAGTGCAAAAACTCTATATGGTGGTCCTCCGGGTACCGCTTACTGTTGACAAAATATAAGTTGAAATTGCCGGTTATCCTTTGAACAGATTTCTCGTGGCTTGCGTCGCGGCGTTACTGCAAAAGAAAAAAATCTGTCTGTGTGTGTGTGTCGTTGATCAAAACGTTCCTATGTGACTCTTACAGCGATGATACACCAAAGTAGAAGAGCAAATGGAATTTTGGATCAACCTAATACGTCACATGAGTTTTTCATGCTCCTGTATGCTATTATCGTGCATATATCTGTGAAAACTTGAAATTACATTGTGACTTATAAAGAATACGATGTAATTATGTGTATACACATAACACACACACACACATATACAATATATATATATACGTGCATACAGATAAATGCCATATACAAGAAAGCATATTATATCCATTGTAAAAATTGTCGTTGGATCGTTTTTAATGTCGTTGACTTTGATGTCAGGTGAGAAGAGTCAGGATTGTGGAGCGGTAATAACTTCTCTCGGTTACGGTCCAGGTATATAAAGCGTAATGTTGAAATTGCACAATAATCCCCTGCTTAAAAAATAATCCTATAAGGAGATTAATAGAAATATATACAAATTTCATTAAAATGTTCTGTGAATAAATAGTTTTTTTAATAGTGTTTTTAATCATCTTTTTTTTATATATATATTCTCCAAACAATTTTTTATAGTTCCCTTGTAATTCTTTTTGTACGAATTTGTCTAGACTTATTATTTCTATCGGGAATTTCAATTTCCCAAATTTCGCAGCTCGTATAAAAGACTTATCAATTTCTTTCGTAAAAGGGTTACTTTTAACGATTAAATATTTATCTGAATGTACACATGATGTAATTTTATAATTTTTTACTAAAAACACGATTCAATTTTTCTTATCTAATTCTATCAAATCTTTTAAGCAGGGCGATGGGGGGAGTGTTCGAGTTTCATGTCGGTTCTGTGAGAAAGCTTGGCTATCCTCACGTGGCGATCACTCGTCATCGGTAAGAATTTACACTTTTTACGCGAAGACCCACCGGCAGGAGGAGGTATCTAGCCGACTTGTATACGTAATAAGACTCATGTTGCATAACCAGCGCGATAGCGCGCGGCTGAAGAAGAAGCGGCTATCGTTTTTGTTGAATGTCGGCGGCTCGACGTCGCACACTTGATGTCCAATTTTTCTCGCGGTCTTATAGTACAAAGAGCAAGTCTAAACTGTCTGTGTTCGGTGTACCTCATCCCTCCTCTCTCTCTTTCTCTCGAGCTATCTCTCCGTTCTGTCGTTGGTCCTTACCGGTGTGTTTCATGACATTGGAAACACGGTAACTGTGCCTCAGCTTGGTCGTCGGTATTGATGTGCTAAATAAACGAAATGTATGTCACGCGTTTCGAGAAACGTCCAGTCAAAGAGAGAGGTCTACGTCAGAGCGAGAAGAGAAGGAAAGCAGGAGATGATTCGAATATCGTAGTCATTAATTGCCGTGTAATTGCGCTTACGTGGTTGCGTTTCAATGTTTCATTTCCGCATTAGCGTCGTGTCATCGACATACCCTCGAAATAGACAACCAAGCGTCAGCAACAAAATTTCCCCGGCACTCTGTGTATTAGAGTTGTTTATGGATTCTTTCTCCAACAACGGAGTAGAGGCACTTTAAAGATCTTCTCTTGGAGCGGACGTATTGAGCGTGCGCAGAGAAGTTCATCATCCTCGTCTGTGATCACGATCACATAAGTATTCTGGAGAATACTCTCGAAGAGAAAGATATTGAAGGAAAACAAAGAAGCAAAAAAAAGAGAAAGAAAGAACAAATCCTCTACTCTGAATTCTCTCTTAACTTTAAGATAACTGAGCGACAGCACAACAACGGACGATTGCCCAACATTTATGCGACATTGAAAGTGAGCGAATACCAATGCAACACAGACAGACGGCCCTACATTACGATAAGATAAGGTTTAACTTTATACCGTTGTAAACACTACTACGTTATTATATTTTATACTCTGCTAATTGCACGCGCATAAGTGGCTTCTCGATTTCTTTCTACAAGGGACGAAGGCAATTTGAGCGTGGTTGTGTATACATTCTTCTTATATGCCTATACATACACACACATATATAATATATATATATATAAATATATACATATTAAGTGCATAGTGGCACGGTGCCGTTTTTGGGATCTTCGTAAGACCAAATTGTACAATTCGATTGATTATTGTGTTTCCTTTTTTAAGAGACGTTTTGAAAACATATTCGACGAAGGGCGCTCCGCGTCCCGTCGGCAATGTTTTTCACACTGTTGTTATATATACATCGCATCTGAGAGAGTCAAGTGTGCTTTTCTACCTCCTTATTTTGTATTAATTTAGCGGCGAAGCTCGTATGAGGACACATCTCGAGGCAGGGTACGGAACGTATTTAATAATTTGTACTGAACGCGCGCGCGTACATATACTGACAAGAGAGAGAGAGCTAATTGTAAAATCCTCACAATGACATATATGGCTCGCTGCAACATTGTGCGCATAATAATAGAATTGTTTTATGTAAAATAATCGCACACAGGTGAAAGGGGATATTTCATACTTACCTCCCATGCGCGCGAAACAAGGTAGAAGGGAAGCTTGCTCTCGCGCGCCACAGGTACTCCCGTCGATTCGAATCATCGAACGAAACGATCCGTGCACGAGCCGGCCGATAATTGTTGTACGAGCGGAAGTGCTTGTAGAAGATCTTTTCTAACGTATAATCTCAGTGTTTCTTCGCTATCCCCTTAAGAGCTATGTAAATGCCGATAGAGCTGTTAAAGAAACGTCGAATTTAATTCGCGTTTCGGCACATCTTGGCAGAAATCCACCACCGAGTCGTTGTTGTCGTCGTCGTCGTCGTCGTCGTTGTTTTGCGGTTTTGCTGTCACCGACCGTAGATTTCATTTCATGCGTTTTTTTAATTTAGCACGAGAGAATACGCTCGGGACACCGCGTATTGATTGTGATACATCGCCCCGAGCTTATGATGCATTCGTGATTGCACGCGAGATTTGGCGGCTCTTTACATCGTAGCAATATTATTAAGGCAATACACAGACCGGTAAAAAAATTTCGTTGCATCAACGTGAAATTTAGTTTCAATAAATGAGCCGTTTTAGTTCGAACACAGAATTTCTGTAGTTCTTATGACTCAAATTTGGCTCTATGAATCAGGAATTCCATTTTTCTGTAATCGAAACGGATTGATTCGTTTATTACAACTAAACTTTTTTCTTCGTGCAAGTTAAGAATGTTTGAGGCCCGTATTAAATTATTATCTGAAACCAGTGTGAGGTAATAATTAATTAAAATTTTCTTTGATTAAAATAATCGGCAAATCAGTAATCAAGATTAATCCATCGTCACATATAAAATCGCACATAAATTTATCAATTGATGAAATTAATCGATATCTCAATTGAATTTCAATGTGATTGATTGCACTAATAATTAGTTTCATCAGTCGATTAAATTATTTCTGATTACATATATAACGATAATTTGTGATTTTGATTACTAATTTGCTGATTATTTTAATTAGAAACAATTTTAATCGATTAATACTCAACACCGCCTGAAACTTGTATTACATGCGATATTCAGATTTTTATTCAGATTTATTTCCAAATTTCTCAATTGAATTATGATATTCGTAATATTTATTTATTTCTGTAATCGCGATTTATTTGCAAAACTTTCGTCTAACTCTGAATTCGAATCTGAGTATCTCACTTGCGACAAGTTTCAAGTAATGACTATTATATAAACTAGGATGTCCAATGAAGGCTCCTTTGAGGTCTCCTTGTTATCACTACTTCTGTTTCTTGTGATTTAGAAAAAAAAATCTTTGATGATTTTTAATTATTTTTAAAGTAGGACACACTGAAAAATAATAGAAAAAATCGATGATATAATTAATTATGTTATGATTTATCTCACATACACACATGAGAGTCATTTTAACTGTTTATTTAATTATCAGTGCTATAAGAACAATATGCAAACTATTATTTGAAGTTTCAATTTTTCAATCCCGATTAAGTTTATATTTTATTTTGTATCCATCAATCTCTATCTCTTCTTGTACTAATTATAGAGGGCCAGTAAGTAGAAATTTGATGCATCTTACTGTATGAAATTATATGTTTGAAAAAATTATAAAAATTGTTATAATTTGTTAAGATTACAAGATAAGATGCCTATATTCTGCAAATTATGTCCGTGGCGTGTTCATAAGTCATCATTGATACATATAATGTGAAACAGAGAGTTTTAAAATATTAGTGTCGCGCAAAGAGTCAAAATGATTCTTTCAGGCATCCAAAGAGGATTGTCGTTCCCGGGTATCCTAGTGTTAATACGGGCCTTAACAATCATCAAGAATTTTCAGAAGATGAAGATGTTGAAAGTCAAAGCAACGCGAAGATGCACTTAATGTTTGATCAGTTATTACGTCGATATTTCTTACGGCGTAACGATGACGATACATACGGATCGAAAAGACCGACGGCTACGAAATGTATATTTCAGTTTTTCTTTGGATCTTTTGCACTGGAGGTGGACGATTCCTGCCACGAAATTGTAAGATAGCGATCATAAAACTTCGCTTCTCCCACGACGGAGGCACACACCCGTTGCGAATGAAATCGTGCAGAGATTTATAAAAATGTTTACGATCGAGTTGCTTACGACAGTGCGGACGTTTAATTTAGTGCCTGAATTCTCGATAATTCAGAGATGCATGAGAAAAATCGACGAAGAGCTAAACGTAAAAAGCACGCGAACAGTGTCGCGGAGAATTATGACGAATATTTCGTTCAGTTCCGAACCCGGTGAGCGGTGCAAATTTTAACGACTGCAGGAATAATAAATCGTAAAAACGATATTCAGCGAGATATCGTTGCTGGAACAAACTGGAATGACCTACGTATCGTGTAAAAGGTCCGAATCACTTTCGCTCTTTCCTACTTCTATTATGAAAACCAACAAAAAGATACGTAGGCAAAAAAAAAGGAAAAACGAAAAACAAAAAGCTGAATTTTTAATGTAACCGATAATGAAAAATATAACGTTTGGGGATCATGTACACGTATAATTATTGTGTCAAGACTGAATTATCAAGATTTCGTAGAAGATGGAACATTTTTGTAAATAATACTGCCTGGAAGAAATATATGTAATATCGTATCGTACATACATACAGATGTATACGTATTCCACGAATGTCGTGGAGGAATCGACCGTCATTTATTCGCTTTACATTTGGACCCTCTTCATTTCTTACCCTCTGCCTTCAATGCTTACAATCTATCTGATGCTGAAAAAAATACATCATTACATGCCAAGACACTAACGTCGGTCGTTATTTATTAAAAGTGACGTACTCTCGGAAAATAACTGCAGAACCGATCGCATACTCTCTAAATTTCCTGGAATGAAAACTCATTAACTAACAATAACATTGCATCAATGTTATAATTTCCCACTCAGCTATATATGTGTGATGTAACATGTGTCGTGCGTAACACAGTCGTTAAATGAAAAATTAACAATAACATTGATGTAACGTTACTGTTAATTGGTGTTTACTGAACTTTTGCTTCAAAACGATACTATCACTCGAAATAACAAGAGTGAATGTCTTACTCAAGCTTAGAGTGAACTCGAATTCTATACGAGCGAATGTTTCAATCGAATGAATACATAAATCTGTGTCGTTGAAATAACATTAAATTCACTCTTCAATTTCGAGTGAAAACATTTATTCAACATTCAGAGTGGAGAATGCACTCTTTAGAAATACGAACTCACTAAAATTCAAGTGATCATTCTATTTTTCGAATGCGATTTTACTCTAAGAAATTTAAAGAGTATACACAGGCGTAAAATCAAAGGATTCAAAGGACTCGTCATATCGGATACACAGTCATGTACAATCGTCAATTCAGATTTCTGCTTGTGATGTAAAAAATTCGCAAGATTAATCGGTCAATATACGTAAAATATAATTAAACTTTTTTTCGGGTACCCAAGAAGCAACAATTAACAGTAACATCCCAAATAATACGCATCGTTTAGAAACGTTTCTAAGACATTTTACAAGCGATTACAAAACGCCACATACGTTCAGAATACGTGAGATCAACATATGCTACTAGAGGAGTTACATCAACGTTATAATTTTCCATTTTACACGGAGAAAACACTGCAGGAAAAATCACAAAAAAATTGTGTAATATTGGACCATTAGAAATTATGATTGAAATTAGTATATACTTGTTGAAAAATGTTATGCACATCTGATTATTTATTACAGAATTGCTATAATTATTTGAATGTTTTTTTATATTGTATATTCAATAAATCATAAATCATAAAATTTAATATTCCTACTCTCTGTTAAAATCAATCTTTTAAAATATTTCCAATTGAATCAGTGAAAGGAGTATTTCACCGATAAGCAATAAATATTTGCTGATTTTTAATAGAAATACTCTCACTTTATTGCTTCATCATTTTACTGATTTTAACCAGTGGAAGTAAGATTTTATTGCAAAATCTGTAGCACACAAATTTATTATATGCTGTAGGAAATCTAACTTTCTGCGTTCGTGATAGAATTAACTGTTTCCATGCAATTTGCGTACGATGGCATGTCTGCTTTTGCAAATTGCATTATTCAGTGAAAAATACACTGATTGCACAGAGAGCATAGAATAATTTATAAATCTAAAGTTTTATTTAATGTCAGTGTAGCCCAGCTTTACAAAAAACATTGTAAAATAAAAGATAATCTTAACGTAATTGTCGCTACAATATTTTCTCCGTGTACAATATGCAAGTGCAAAATATCGTCAGCTAAATTAGAAAACCTCCTAACTCACAGAATACCAATTTTACAGGAAAGCCAAAAAATCTGACAACTTTCGTAAAACTACAAATTTCGATTTAAATTATGAAGTTTATTCTTCAAGATTTTTTTAATTTTTTATAAACAAATTTATATTTAAAAGCTGCTCCAACGATGCAGAATCTTGAAGCAAGTCAGACGAATTAAGTATCTCAATTTCATCAAAAATTGAAGTTAGGAAACACTTACATTGTTGAGCGGGAAATTGTAACATTGTTACTGTCAGTTGGTGCTAACTGAATTTAACTTGATTGTTCAGTGGGCGAGGAGGTGGCGGTTTGATATCCAGTGAAAGAAAACGTTTTCGTTTGCATCACGCACCCCTTTATTCTATTCGGTGATTCGTGTGTCGTGAAGAATTCGAGAAGAACGATCGTGTCGTCGAAATATAAAGTACACGCGGTATAAGATGACGTCGTCAGCAGTATGAGAAAATAATCGGAAAGGCACGGCGTTTCGAGGCGATCCCAGTCGAAGGCACGTGTAAAATGCGAGTCGTGATGTAAAGTCTCTTGAAAATGAGTAATCACCGACACAGTGTAGCATTTGTCTCTCAATTTTTATTCAATATACCGTATAATTGAGGCGCATGAGAGAATCGTACTTATCTAACATGCACCAAATCCCAAGTAAGACCACGCACAAAACGTATTGTCGAGGAGAAATCTGCAAATTGACGAGATTTTCGCGCGCACAGTGGTCTCGAACGCGAGATCGTGATATTTCACCGCGTCTCGCCGTGGTTTCAGTACTCTAATATCGAAACGTTACCACAACGATGCGAAATCGCAATCTACGCGAGTCTTCCTCCGGTAATCACATACTCATGAATGGAGAGTACATCTGAGGTCGTCCCAGTGTCATCCTTTGCTTCGTCATACTTCGTTAAATAATTCAAGCAATCTCGCCAGCAATCTTAGAAATGATTCGGAGATATATAATCGAAAATTCATCCGCCAGACCGCGTCTCGATATTAGAGATTCAAAGACACAGAGATGCGATTCGATCGGCTTCCGAGCACCGTACACGCGCTTTACATACGCAATGACCTGATAAAGGCAGTGTAAAAGGGTGAACTGAATAAAGTTGATCCATAATGAAGATGAAAGTTTCGATTAAAGATTAACACCGCTTTTGCACGAGCGCATCACGAGCGGTCTGCATTTCGATATACATCTCCACAACCCTAGAATGCACTGGCCTCCCCACGAAAGTTCGCGGAAACTCGGCAAGAATAATTTCGTGAAATATGCCTTGTCCCGAAAAATTCAAATCTTGAAATTCAGAAACTGAAGTGATTTTCCAAAAAGATATTACATCTAAACAGCGAGACAATATTCTGAAATTTCCCAAAGTATAAATTGCTTGGAGGAGAAACTATCATCCCGAAAAAATACGCAGAAAAAAACTAATATCCATGTAAAATTTAAATTAATTATAATTTCATCTAATTATTATTTTAAATTAATTATCGTTTCAACAAATTTATTATTATTTTATTTGTTAATTATTATTTCAAATTATAATTTCACTTGTTAATTCAAATTAATTATCATTGTTTTATTTATTAACTTAAATCATTGTTTCATATATAAATAACAATATATAATTTTGTTAGAAGAATATTAAAGTCTTAAGTTTCAACAATGTTATAATTTCGTTTGAATCTTGTAATAATCTCACATAAGAAATACAATATGATTATTTTGGTGATAATATCTTCTTCTTCCGATATTTGGTAACATCATACTCTCAATCCGATATTTTTTTTCTGTGCTTTCCATTAATAAAATTTATTTTTAAATAATAAGGACAGATTTCTCTTTGTTGAATCATGTAAAATATATTTTTGCAAGTAACTTATCCTTGTTTAACGCTATGTTATAAATCTCATTTGACGATTAACATGTTAAAAATAAAAATATTTTCCAAACAAGAATCTTCTTCTTCTCTGTGTACACGTAAGTATTATTAACATCGACTTTTAAGTACACTCTTGCTATACTCAAATGAGCATGCTAATACATCCGGCTGAACAACGAGACAATCCTAGTACGACAATAAAATTGTATTTCAGGAGATTGTCTTCGTATTCAGATTTCAGTATTACGACATTTCAAAAGAAATTGTCGCGCTGTTTAGATTTCGATATATATATATATTTTTTTTTTTTTCAGGACAATACAATGTACATATAAATATCGAAGAAATAGTTTAAGATTCTCATAAAAATTATATAGTAGGATAACGAGTCAAGTTTGGTTGATTGCTCTGATATTTTTCAGTTAATCAGTTTTTATATACCTTTTAGGCCTTTTAAACCTTACTACGTGGAAAGACAAACTGGTCAATTTAAACCAATTAATCATTTAATTATTTATGCGAATTTTTTAACGATATAATTGATTTTTACCATATGTCTTTATCTGCATTTAGAACTGTTATTGTGAAAAAGTTTGCTGAAGTTTTTAGTTATAGTTTTCAGTTCTATTTTGCGTTTTCTTTCCTTCTCATTTCTTTTTTTCATCTATTTGTACTTTTCACTTATGCTTACTACATTTTACTCATTTTCTTCATGTTTAATATATTAAAGGAATCTTTCCGTATGTAAACTAAACAAATAATGGATAATAATTCGAGAATATCGCGAGGTGTCGGAGAGGCCCATTCCATTCTGGAGTTGACATCTCGCATCTCCGTATATAAAAGCAAGTACTTGCAATTTGGTTCATACTGTTCATAGCGTTCGGTGAAAGAACGATGCAGCAACGCAGCACAATGTGATATTCCGAATACAGAGGCCAATGTGCGTTTCGATAGCGTCGTCTTTCGCTCGGGGTGGGGATTCGAGAGTACAAACTTTTTAAGCCTTATCGTTATGCACAACGGAACTTATAATCGGTGACTCTGCCGCAAAGAAAGATAGAAAAATATACGACGTTTCTAAATGGCAACGCGCAGGCCGCCGTCTCCTAATAATACAAGAACAATACAATTGGATATCGTTCTAGATGAGTGTTCGTTGCTACACGATGAAGAAGACTGCTGCCAGCAAAAGCACATCCGATCTCTCGCGCGAGATTTCACATCTCTTTCTCTCTCTCCCTGTCTCTCGACAACGCGTCGCGCAGCGTGAAATTTTCCCGACTTAGGAGAACAAAAGTATCCCGTTGCGTAAATCCAGGTATCCTTCCGTTTCAAGATTATTCAAATCTAAATCGGCATTTTTGTTGTAATTCATCAATAAAATTATGAGCGAAAACGAGTTACATTCTACATTATGAAACAGGGAACAAAGAATTTCGTTATTCTAAATATATATAAACTGAAAGCGATAATTAACATTAATTGATATTATCTCTACACGGAGAGACTTTTATAGTAAAAATCGCTACACAGAAAAATATCAGAATACCCACTTAAAACTAATACACTTAAAGTAACTATATATATTTTTTTTAATTAATAAATATATTATATATTATATATATAATTATTTATATATATCATATATTTTATATATAAGTAGCGATATATAATTTTGTTAAAAGAATTTTAAAGTCTTGAATTTTAACAATGTAATAATTTTATTTGAATATTATAATAGTTTCATAAAAAGTACAATATGATTATTTTGACAATATATATAACATCTTCTTCCAACATTTATAAAAACATCATATTCTCAATCTAATACTTTGTGCTTTTCATTCATGTAAAAAATTATTTTTTAATAATAAGATTTTTTTCCGTTGAATTATATAAAATATATTGATGCAGATAACTTTTTTTTTTGTTTTATATAATCACATGATATAAAAAAATTTGTTTACATAATCGCATTTAAAAAACAAAAATAAAAATTATTTAATAAAATTAGATATTTTCGAAACAAGAATGTTTATTGCTTATGCATATAGAATTTTGCAACTGAGAAATGGATCGATATTCTGCAATAATTTATTATCTTTTCATTTCACATGTGGTATTTATACTTCAAGAAGTAAAGTGTGCTGTTAAGAAAATTATGTTTCTAAAGAAATTTGCTACGTTCCTTAGCAAGATGACTGACTCTATCCCTACACTACTGGGAACATAATAAAATTGGAAAGAACTTATATAAAAAAACTATAATATACTCTCTCCGTGCAATTGATGTCAACTTCTACTATCTTTTAATGTCAATATATCGCCTTAAATTAGAATATTCTCTTGTTAATTGCATTAACTTTCCTGAAATACTCAGGTAAAGCTTTCGAGCTATATCAAATGAACAAATGAATTTTAGACTTTGCCATCAAACGTTGCACCTATATTTACACACAATCAAACCAAGACTTTTGTCGTTCTAGACTGGAGAAATCTCATAGTTGCGCAACAGCTGAAAGTTAAGCGCCACTTAGAAAGAAAACAATTATTCAACCTCTGCTATGACTTCTTTTTTTCGCTAAACTCCGATGATCCAACGCTATTGTCGTTCCTTCTTTTTTCTATACGTCACTAAGTGGATTATCTTAGTCGGGGTTTTAGGGATTAACTCGTTCTCGCTATCGATTATTAAATCTGCTTATTAGGGGTCTTTAACGAACTCTTCGTGCACGACTATTACGTTCTATCCAGACGTTAAAGGAACTTCGAAATCATATGTGACGCGCAAAAGAAGCTAAAACAAACTTGAATTCAATGTAAAAAATGGCTTCAGCCATTTTTGCGATATTCAAAACGAGAACCCAAGATGATTTTGCTATAATTCCCTCTCATTTCGCTTCGGTGAATACGTAAAAATCGCATAGAATCGTACTGGATTGCACGCATGAGTCGGGACAAAATTGGCGATGAGCGACGAACGGAAGGAAAGTTACGAGAGAACGAAATGTTAACGGAGAATCGGTCCCGTCGTGACGCTTATCCCGAGAAAACGCCCAGTACACATAGATATACATATGTTCAATATATGTATAAATTGGGTGTTTGATTCGCGTTTATTATTTTATATCTACAACTAGCGGGCAATATATATGTACAGGGGAAGGATGGGGAAGTGAGATTTTATCATTTTCTCCGCAGCCACTATACGTCAGGCCGAGAGCAATTTATTCAATGTAGATGTCCTCTATCGGGAAAGCAGTCTCGATGAATTTCGTGTAGAACCGATGAAAAGCGCGTCTGGAAAAAGAGAAACTCGAGTTATCGCTCATCACATACCGGCAATCAGTCGTTGCCAATGACTTATCGCAAGTATCGCACTTCTCGCGACATTTGCGCAATAAAAAAAAATATTTAATTGTAAAATAATATAAATATGATAAGTAATTCAATAATAATATCATACATATACACAATAATACATTGCGTACATAGATATTTTTTAATTTTATTTTATATTTATATATTATATATTTTTTTTACACACACATTATTTTATTATTACTAGCAATAACAAAATAATAAAATCAAATCAAATTATAAAATAATCCAGTGTTTAACTCTGACAGTAACATCCTCGCAGTCATACCGATATAAATTTCATTTTAATTTACTTTCAAGAGCTCCCTCAAAATTATATATGAAAACTAAAACAAAAACAATAATTACAACTTACAATTTAATCAATTTTCAATCAATTTTTGGGTAATATAAATGCAATACATAAAATAGGCGTATTACCGTCAAGGTAAAATTAACAGATCTACGTGTAAGACGACAGATTTTCAATTAGATCTCCTGTGAAACCCAAAAAAGAAGAAGAAAAATCATGTGTGTGTTTGTGTACATCTCTGTGTGTATTTGTGCTCACCCGACGGCTTCGGCGACAGGTCTCGTGGATTCCTGACCGATGAACACGTGGCAAGCGAATCTTTGCAGAGTGGGGTGCTTCGTGATGAAGCCGAGGTAGCGATGATCGCGAGGGTGAAACGCGCAGAACGATACATTCTTCAGCGAATAGAAATAGTCGTGACAGGGACCCTGACTTTTCTGCAAAATCACATCGATATCATTACAGGTAATTCTCGGTTTTTGTAATTACGTCTAATTACAACAAGTTGTACGCGCTAGCACGCGTAAATTTGATAAATATGTATATAGAAAAAAGTTTGATTATATTAATACGAAGTTGGATTGTAACAAACGCAAATCAACGTGTGTTGATTTAAAAAAAAACAAAATTCCACATTCTTAAAAACAAATTTAATTCATAAGAACCACAGAAATTCTGTATTCTTTAATCAAAACATCGGTTCATTCATTAAAACCTAACTTCACATTAATATAACTGAATATTATTATCCCTGCGAGATAACTAGAAATATTAGATTGTCTAATAATTTCGCGCCTACTTTAGCCAATATAATTAGTCAATTTTAATCGTTTACAATTTAAAAAGTATTATAGCCTCGTCATTTTTGCGTTAGGATTTTTTTATTCGAATTATCCGCCCTTAAAAGATAATGGGAATCCGCCCTTGATAGATAATGCGGTAGTGGCGGGACACCCTGTATATTTTCTCGCGCACAGCGAGTCGCGTTTGAGTCAATACCGCGACCACTTACCCGCGGCTTACTTCTATCGACCATCCGAAGGCCTTGATCGGACACCTCCAGGATACAACTCTGCGATATGGGAGGTTCCTGCGAGGAGTTGCGAAGAATCCTCCGTACCGCTTGGCAAACCACTCCTGTACCCTTATACACCAGAGTCTCCACCGAGCCCAAGTAACCCAGAAGGTATCTCTCTCTCTTCACCTTAGGCGCGGTAGGATCAAAGTCACTGTAGTCCATATCGACCGCGTACGCAGACGGAAAGATGCCCTGTCGGCCTGTCCTCAGATTGACACCTGATCCGCAAAGAACAGAACATTTTCGTTGATGTCGGGCTTAATATCTCCGCTCTTTTTCACTTTACTTTGATTTTTCTCATCTTACACATGTTTTAATTATTAAGTACCCAGATAGACTTTCATGATTACCGATGTCGTGGAAACGTTACAATTTTTTAAATTACATTTATGAAGCAAATACTTAATCAAATAATTAATCCGCTATAGTGGATTAATCATTAAATTTATATCATACAATTTATATCATACATTATGTAAATTTTTGTTGCATTGATGCAGCGACAAATTTGTTAGAGGTTACACTGAGATTTTCATATTATATTTTGCACGATATATCGTTCTGAGCAAACTTTTCGATTGATTTTTGATCATTCTTTTCGTATTTCTCTATCTCTATCTCTTTTTCGTTAATTTATGTGATAAAAATATGAGTGTCATATGAATCAGTTATAAGGGATGCAACCTTTACATAATTAGCAAACTCTCTTGCTGCCACAATTTACGTTTATATTTGTTTATCTTTAAATTGACTTTTATGATTATCACGACATGAGACAATCGACGATAGAAACGGCATACGAGACTCTACAATTTTTTAAAATTAAATTTATCTAGTAAGTACATACTATTGAATTAGTCATTAAATTTCTTATTATATTGATACAGCTACAAATTTATTAAAACTTATTCTCAGATTTTCATATTACATTAGATTTTACATTGTTTTGAGAAAATTTTCATCATGTTTTTCGTATTTCTTTCGCGTATCTCTATTTTATCATTACATATGATAAATATCATATATAATCGACTAGTAAAGTTGCTTTCAGATTCACTACACCTGTCTGTTTGAGTAGTTTCGGAAAATTTTAACGATATTCACAAATATCAAACAAAATCAAAGAAATATTTAAAGATCTATGAGAGATTTTTGACATCTTCGTGTCTACTTTTTATTTAACGTAGAGTTATTGTTCGCCGGATGTAATTATCATGGCGTTAGAATTATGAATGCATCGATTTCATTTCGTGAGATAAGTAAAGGAAGAAGTGCAGCATTTTACCGCGGTGGCTCGATTTCGATACGTTGAAGGACGGGAAACTGATATCATTACGAACCTTCGCACCACAGGTCGTCGGCCTCTTTCTGCACGTATATGGGGTCTCCAATTTCAAGATCAATTTCGTCATGGTGCCGCGGTATGAACTTGTGCAAGCCTCGATGCGTCGCCTCAAGCAGTTCCAGTTGGGTAAACGGCACGCCTCCGCTTCCTTCGAAATGAAAAAAGCGAACTGGTATTGATCGCCATTCTCCGATCCGTTCGAAAACAATTTATGAAACGGGCAACAGTGTCGGCTTTCAAAACTTTTCCAAACTAAGACGATAAAATATCCGGACTATTGAGGAGCTTCGTGGAAAATTCTGACGGAACGTCAGAAGCCGCGAGACGCGTCGTAAAGAGGTTGTATCCCGTGCGAAAACTAATATTTCTCGTGCAATTTTAAATAATTTTCCTTCTCTCTGCTAAAATTAAAATCTGGGTCGATAAATTATTTTGCATTAAAGATAAATTATTTTGCATTAAATATAAAGGAATTTCTTGGAAAGCTATTTCAAAATAAATGATAAGATATTTTATATCTTTATATTATTATCTTTATATATACTCAATTTCAAGTAAGGCTCGATATTAATAAAATTTTAAATGAGACTTTGTCACATACTATTTTTTATTACATACTATGATATTGCGAGATAAAGAAAAACAATAAAGCTTTTGCGTGCTAACTTAAATCTCGTAGGTATTCGCCCACGATCATGTTAGATCGTAAATGTCAAGAAATGACACGTTGAAAATTCTTGCATGTCATATTCAAATAAAAAGATGTTTATATGAAAGAATATTTCAAGTCGCTTGAGCATACATGTGAAACACTCCGGAAACTACCCTTTTCCTTTGACAGTCAATAAATAGCTGTTAAATTAAGGCGACATAATCTTGAGGAAATATAGGTTAAAATAGAAGAAAAGTGGTAAATATGCAGTATAACGCTCCCACTTTGGATTTTTTTCAAACTTTGTAAATTTGTATATTTTTACGCGTAGAATTGATTTCTAAAAACGAAAATTGTTACTCACTTTTCATTTTCTTATTTTTTTATTTTTATATTTTATGATAATATACAAATTTACAAAATTTGAAAAAAATCCAATAGGGGCGTTATACTGTATATTTACCAAAAAAGTTGCACATCACGAGAGAAAAGGATAGTTTCCGAAACATTTTACAAGTGTGCTCAAGCGACCTCAAGTGTCCCTTCTATAATATATTTATTATGATATCTTCACTATAATTACTTTATATATGAAAATGGCACTTCTCGCTTCTAACGTCATTCATCAAGAATTCCGCGGCAAAAAACCAAGAGCCTTAAGAAATCGAAAAAGAGTAATCTTGAAGGGGATCGTGATTACCTGGGGTGCTGCTGGGCGATGCCGAATCCGTGTTCTGCAGGGTATTGCAAGGTATGGGCGACACACTCTTGGGGCCGTTCTCAGGGGAGTGAGCAGTGGAATGACCACTATCAGTGGCCATTCTCTCGCTGTCGGGCGAACTGTCCTCATGGCGAAGTCTGGGATGACACTTCCTCAGAACAAGGTGAGGCCGGGTCGAAGACGAGCCGGTGGCGGCACTCAACTCATCTGCCAACGAGGACGACGTCTGCATGGACGTCTGGCACATGGGCAAAGCTGAAACGACAACGGGGACTTTAATGAATGCGTATTTCACACATCAAACTAAAACGTACTCTTTTTGCTTGGATCATATTATTATTATCACGAAGAATTCTGTTATTGTTGTGGAAACGATATCTATATTCGTAAGCTTGTAGCTTTTATGATCACAAAACGAAAATATATAAAATTTATAAGGACAGTGAGAGTCAAATTGCGGATGTTAGTACGGATGAGATATTTTAATAAATTACAAGCCAGTAACAACAAAGAATTACGGGACGTTTCAATCATATGTGTGGTAATCTTCAGTCACAATAATTGCACATGATCACACATTATGGCTGAAATGTCCCGGCAATTCTGACTTGTTAAAATATTTTATTTGCACATAACATCTGCAGTTTGACTCTTACTATCTTAATAGAGTTTTGTTTCGTGATTTGTGTAATCTTAGAGCTCTTGATCTCACTTCATTTAAAGTTTTCGACTACATTGCGTACGAGATATAAACCTCACTTGGACACTCTGTTCACCTTTTGCGCGATCCTATTTGGATAAATTCGTTCTAATCTACGAAACAGTAGGTCCATCATGACCGCGAATGGAAAACACCGCACCACGATCTGTGCTTCTTATACAACTAATGTGGAGCAAGTAGGTATCTGGATTTTCTTTCGCTGCGGTTGACGGCGTGGTCAGTTTCTCGATTTCATTGATACGTATGACGCACGTGTGACGTGAAAAAGTGCAGGCGAAAATAATACAGCCGACGCCTATCGAATACTGTGTATATAACGCGGAGATGATTGCATTAAGTTAGCGTCACAAATTTTGTACGCACATATGAAAATTGCAAAGTTATTAAAATAGTTGTATCGCCAAGTGTCGTATTTTCAGTGGCACATCCAAATGGTACTCATTAATGTACTTTTTATAAAAAAAATATTACGTTTCTGTACATTTATTTTATTATCTAAAAGTATCACTATTAATTTGAAACAATACTGAGATAAATATATATACATTCTATTACAAATATAAGAACACTATTATTTTTTTACTTTTCTAGTAAATGCTTTGTTTATGCATTGTTTAGTTTATCTAATAGAGATGTACAGATAATAAAAAAATATATAAATATTTCAATATGTGTATATGGATATGTATATGTATTTCGAATATTGCTATAAATTATGAATTTCCAATCTTTGTATTTTGAAAAAAAATAATCAATAATTCTAAAATAATGTATAATGTCGATATATTAGTCTATCTTAATATTATAGATATTTATCAAAATCTCATACGTATAGCTTAGAAGATATTAAAAATAGAAATTAAAAATAGCTAGCTAGCCTCAAAGGACATGTATAAAAAACATCAACATTAGTTGCAAATATCTCAGTTCTCGAGCACTCAATCTTTTTCTAATTATATGAACAGTTAGATAATACTGCAGTGCAAATTTCATCAAATTCTCACAAAACTCGTTTTATGATACATTATCTTAAATATTTTCTTAATGTTTCATTTAATTATCATCAATTATAAAAACGATATTGACATTTAATCTTCTCAAACTCTAAAGAATTCCACGACTTACTGGACCCAATAAACATCAAGTAATAGTAATATTTCATCAATGTTATAACTTACCATTCAACAATATATTTGTTGCACATACAATGTTATATACCATGTTGTTGAGTGCAAAATTATAACATTGAGAAACGTAATGTTACTATTATTTGATATTTATATATTGGAAATCAATCAAATTTCACTTTTTTCAATGTTTGATTTATTTTTATTATTTGCATCGAATCGTTACGCCATTTCTTACGTAATTCTGTTTTTTAATACTGTTTTTCCCAAATCTCGTTCTACAATAACTCAATGATAAATGCTGTAAAGGTGAAAACATTTCTGATTAACGGCCATTTTTATTGTGGCCATGGTGAAAAGAGTTATCGATTTTTGCGGATTTTCCCTCGTACTCGTTTTTAATTTGTTTGATTTTCGATCGGTAATTGGCAATTTATAGTAATTTACTGATACGAGGCCGGCGAAGTATCGTGTTAACGAGTGTCATTATTGCCGTCGTTACGCGGAGAATTACTCATTCATGCTTCCTTACACTTTTTATTTTTAGGAATTTCCGGTAATCTTCGACGCCGACGCTCGGTGCCGCTTCCGGGTCGATTCGTGGGTACGTGCTCCGGCGTAGGCCAGGAGCTCAAACTGGAACACGAGTCGCCGACGTCGCTGACGACGCTGTCTCGGCCGCCGTTACCTGACCCGGTAATGCCACCCCCGCCCGGTCCTGGTCCGCCGCCGCCAACCGATCGACCCCTGCTGCTCAGTCCACCGAACAAGCTAATGTCATCCAAGAGTAGAACGTATAGTGAGCTAAACTATCATTCACCATGCTGTGCCTGACGTTTCAATTCGAAACAGAAACGTGCACTGAGAGAAAAAGGAATGGTCGATCTAATTAAAATTATAATTATTCTTCGCCCCAACCATACACCGTAAAAACAGATGTGTTAAATTTAACACATTTCATGTGTCCCAAATCATCCACTCTCATTTGTGGGTAAATTTAACGCAAAACAAATGTGTTAAAAAGTAATACGCATAATATGGAAAAAATTAACCCAAGAACTTAACATTTGAACACCGTTAGGAATCACAGGTTGGGTTAAGTTAATATATTTAATATGTCAGATAGATTATATCAATTTAACATTTTCATTTCATCAAAACCATAGATTAACTTCTCTCTCATTTTCATTTCATCAAAACCATAGATTTACTTCTCTCAAATGTTAAAGTAACGTTTTATTTTAGTTAAATTAACATTACATACATGTCAATTTAATACAAACTGTAATTCCTGACAGTATTCAAGTGTTAAATTCTTGTGTTAATTTTTTACATATTATGCATGTTACTTTTTACCACATTTGTTTTGTGTTAAATTTACACATAAATGAGAGTGGATGATTTGGGACACATGAAATGTTAAATTTAACATATCAATTTTGACAGTATAGTTTTGGCTCCAATCATATTTTTTGGTCGTTCTAACACGAAAATGGCAGTAATAATATGCATGTAAGATTATTAGCACCAACGTTATAATAGAATTTTATCTAAAAAGTAGTTTTCTTGACACCATAATTTATGATTATTATTTCTCTATGTGACTATATAGTTGCAAATACAGAACACCTTTCTCTCAGCGTAGAAGAGATCCGAGGAAAAGAAAGTAACTCTCTCGCTCTTCTCGTCATTCTTCATCGACGTGTTGCAGAAATTTGAATTGTCACGGTGGTGTAATTCGCAGCCGCAATTTCGTTGAATCTAGAGCGCTGAGTTGCAAGGGGTTAATGGTGTAGAAATAGATAGAAGAGGCGCCCACGCAAGCGCGCCTATGATGCGAGAAAAATGTCAGACTGGAGTTAGGGAGAGCCAGACCATCTCGTGGATGGGCATCGTCCGCGTGCATCGCGTGTCTCGTTGCGTCGCGACGACGGGCAATTAATAATGATAAGCTGCGCGTCGCGACTCTCCCGGAGAATATTTCTAGAAGCCCGAGTTATTTTTAACAAGGTCAGAGCGATGAGATTGTGCAGTACTGCTGTAGGTGATACCTGTCGCGAGTAACACTGTAGAATTAAAATACTTCTGCGTCCGAGAGGGAGGGCAGACGCGGAGAAGCGTACAATAAAGTCAACAGTTGCAATACGACTTTAATTAGTCGTGTAATATTTCGCGGAAAAGATTCACTTCGCGCGAGATTCAATTTTCGACTCCTCGCGGTCGCATATATCGCAATTCTGTCCCTTTACGACAAATTCGAAGATCTTTCCACGATATTTCCCCAATTTTTTTACTGCTAAAATAAACTGCTAGTACAGATATTTGTGTACGAAGAAAATATTGTACAACAAAATCGTTAATCTCATTAACATTGTATCATTTTCAGCATCAACTATATCTTTTTGCGATTATAGCAAAAAAAGAATAATGGTAAAACGCATGTAAGATTATTATTACTGATACTAATAAAACTAGAAAAATGATTCTGCTGATTATACTTCTTTCACTGTACAATTATGTTTATATCACCAAACACTTTTTCTGTTTATATAAAAAAACAAATATTTTAGAGAATACGATTCGTATTTTGAAAAATTTTCTAACATCTCTCGAAATTATACGCTAAAAAACACAAATCGAAACCGTTTATCGTTCCAGATAAAAAATGCTGTTATTTTTCATTTGTTTTAAATAAGATTTCAACGTGAAAAATTTAAAAAGTATATTCAATATATCGTCAAATTTTACTGCAATTTCAGTATATTTCAGCTTTATAAAGACATATTGTAAAAAAATAATATATATAATTTTAAATAAAGTTTAATTTTAATTTTTGCTACAATATTTTCTCTTTATTTGGCTTCTCTTCTTTAAATTTTCGCGCATGCCGTCAAAATATTATGTGCACAATGTTATTACGAATATTACAAAAAAAAGGGAAAGAGCGAGAAAGTTTGATACAAATCAATTTTACCTGGACAGTATTTGCAAAGCTCATGGGGGAGAGAGGAATGTTCGAGGAAATATAAACGACAAATCTAAATACATAAGGACATAATTAACAGTAATAAATATATAAACACTTACGATGTTACCAACCTAAAGTCGCTGTCAGCAATAATCGAACAATGATGATCCAACTCCTCGCTATCATCAGGAGTGGTATGACCACTTTGATTGTCGTGTCGATGGATGACGACCACTTCCTCATCCTCGGAGTCGCCGGTCACGCCGTCGCAGGATCTGCCGACATCCCCGTCGCTTCCTTGCGAGGATGTTGGCGAATCATCGATCATCACATCGTGTACGAGCCTAACATTCAAATCAGTAAGTAATACAAAGTAAAGCAAATTACGGGGTCGCAGTTTGTTTTTTGATCCCGCCATTTGGTCAAATTTTGATTTTATTCAATAATCCTAGTTCAGACAATAGACAAACTCATGTAAAATAAGAATTTTGTCTGCTTTTTTGTTTCAAATTATTACAAGCGGCTATATCATGTACGTCAGCTGGATTACTCAACTAATATGCGAATTTTAATTATAAAAAAAATCATGTAACTTTCTCAAAGCATAATAAAACCGAAATCGAAAAGTTCGAAAATGCAAGAATTATAATCTCTTTGTGAAAAAATGTCAAAGAAATTTCTTTAATTCATGTCTGCAAACTATCCAGAGTCTTTAACATTACATGGAAAGAATTTTATAGTAAAAATTACTATAGGATTTTGTAACCAAGAAATAGGTCGACATTCAGTAATTCATTCTATCCTCTCATTTCATATATGCTATTTATATCTTAGAAGCTAAAATGTGCTATTAAAACACTTGCCATGTTTCTAACAAAATTTGCATTCCTTAGCAAAATAGATCTTACTGACAGTCTATTACTGGGCTATTGAAAACATTGTAAAATCGAAAAAAATTTATATGAAAAGAAAACTATAATATTCTCTCCATATTATTATGAAAAAGTGTTCTCCAGCTATACGAGGGTGGTCTGAAAAGTTTCCGACCTCAACGTGAAGATAGCAGCACTTGTAAATAAAAGCTAGTGAATTTCGTTGTTCATCTGTTGACAGTTACTCACCGAAGTTTCAGCCATTTTGGACTCGCAGTTGTTATGTAACAGTCGTTTGAGTAAGTTGATGTGAGTGTTTTTGTGAAAATGGACAAAATCGAGTATCGAGCTGTCATTAAATATTTGTTTTTGAAAGGCAATACGCCTACGCAAATCAAAGATGAGTTGGATTCTGTGTATGGGGACTCTGCACCATCATTTAC
>NW_022639478.1:748398-770745 GCF_010583005.1 Odontomachus brunneus
AATCCACGAATTACGGTTTGAACTGCTTGACCATCCACCTTACTCACCAGATCTAGCCCCAAGCGACTTCTTTTTGTTCCCTCATCTAAAAATTGCGCTCGGAGGACAGAGATTTTCGTCAAATGAAGAGGCAATCACCTTCGTGAACAATTATTTTGCAGAGAAAAACGCCGAGTACTATTTCGACGGGTTACAGAGATGGGAGCATCGCTGGGAGAAGTGTGTAGATTTACAAGGAGACTATGTTGAAAAATAAAAAACAATTTTCAGAAAAAATGACTTGTATCTTTGTTAGGTCGGAAACTTTTCAGACCACCCTCGTAATTCTTTCATTATATGTGATTATAGTTACAAATATCAAATACTTTTTCCTCAGTGTATATTAGTATATAAACGACTGTACACAACGAAGTAATTCCAATATTTCGATAAAATTGTATTTCGGAAGATTGTCTCGGTATTATAACTTTTCAGGAGATTGTCCTACTTTTTAAATTTCGGTGCATTTTTTTCGGAACAATGCATATTCCATCATCCACCATAATTATTAACTTAAATGACCAACACAGAACACGACGAAATGTAAAATCAGCCAATAATATGCAACAATAAATCGATGGCGGGCGAATTACGAAATCACGCGTGCTACATTTGTATTGCATCATCATCTTCGTCAGTTTGTTTCGTGCATTTTCATCCTCGCCTCATTAGACACAAATTTCATCGCACCAATCGCGTATGCAAACATATGAATGCGCAAATAAATACGATTGTAACGCTCGCGTTAATGAAGCACGTGGAGACTGAAAGTAACATCTGTACAATTCGTTCATACATCTTCCAGCGCAGCCTTAACACGCCTATAAAGAACGTGCTTCGAGAGTATCGAGTCTCGTTAAATGAGCGCCCACTCTTTCGAATGCTCTTCAGTGAAAGATGAAAGGAAATGTTTGCCTTACAACACTCGACAAGCGTATTTCGAGTCGATCTCTCTTCTTCTCGATGATGTCACTGTTTGCATATTCCTTTAATATGAAATTCTCATTCTGGAGATATGCTACAACTATCATATTAGAGAATATAAGATAATATAAGAGCAGATATATAAGAGAAGATTAGGGAAAATCGAGCCTAGATGACTCAAGGATTATGTTGGCCATGTGTAGCAATAGTAAACCTTGCTTACTATAATTACTATTAATTCTAAACGATTAAATATTTTTCAAGATCGCACGTGTATTTTATGGTTGCTTTCCAACAAAAGACACAAATCGACACAAACATCATTTTATCTTTGTTCCACATTTAGTGAGTAACAAAGATAGGATGATACTTGTGTCGACTTGCGTCTCTTGTTGGAAAGCAACCTATATGTAGCCTTCTTACTGTAAGTTGCCAGTCAACTTAACTCGGTTTCAGGACAAGTTGACTACATTGCAGCATGTTCGTATTTCGACTGTTACAGAAGAAAATATACGTACATTTATAAGTACATTGCTGACATAAAAATGTAAAAAAGAAAGTTATCTCTATTATGTTTTTGCAGTCAATCACAACAATGATTTGTCTGAAAAGTTATGACTTTTAGAAATTCTAGAAAGTATAGCATCTTGTCCTTGTATTTCCCTTACACTTCCTCTTATCATAATGTATCATAATATGTCGCATCTTTGGGACGAGAGGAGAGTAGCGAATAAACTGCTGCGTTTGGTCTCAATCGATAACGTTAAATATTAATGGATATTTAGCGTCGGAATACTCCACATTTTCTGTTACACTCGCTCATATAATACCAAAGTGTGCCTCTACATGCCAAATTTTATCATTTCTACATTGAAACTTCATTGTTATATCTGATATAGATTCTACTGAGGATTAAGAATCGTAAAAGTTGAATTTATACAATTTTAACAAAAGTATGAATATTTCATCGAGACAAAAATCCGCTTTCCGATAGTCAACACCGCGTCATATCTTCTCAAAATAATGCGAGCCAGACCGAAAATTTATTCGGAAATATTTGGACACGTATCAAACTATCGTGTATCGATCTTTCCTATTTCTGTGAAAACACAATTTCTGTCAATGACACGTACGATCTGACAGAGTTTAGCGAGAGATACTAATGGCGTAAACAATTTAACGCGCACTTCAAATCATATATCTAAAAACGTGTGAATCAAAGATTTCCCATGTCGGATCAAGTCGAATAAATGAAATTCCACTCAAATCGAACCGAATAATATCGTCGAAATATAACTTTTAATTAAAGTATAATTAATAACATAATCTACAGAAGCCAGTCGCTGGATATTAATATAAACAATTTTAAACTATAAGATAATATTTTTGAACGTGTGCTAACATACGAGCTGAATATTTGTCCGAACTTGCACACGAAAATACACACGAACATGTTCGAACATGTCCAAACAAGTTCAAACATACACACGAAAAAATATCATTCTATATCACTAAAAAGCAACTACTCCGTTTACTTTCTTTCTTTTAAACAATGATTATCTTCAATAAAAAATACTTTTTTAATAATAATCTTAAAATATATTCAACAGAGAAATTTTAGAAAAGTTCATTATCATGTCAAAAGAGAAGAATTCTTCTAACAAGAATATTATAAAATTCTATCGAAGAAAAAGTTGGTTTGACTTTATGTACTAAGCAAATTAAAAGAATAAATTTGATAATTTACCAAATATAAATACATAAAAAATACTCAAGTAATTATAATAATTTTGTAACAAAAAATCAAACATCATTTTTAAACAAACGTATAATAATTTCTGTTATAATTTTTATATGGTCCAAAATTAGTTGTGCCCTACATGATACTGTAATATTTTCTCTGTGTACGCAACATCTGTAAATCCCCATAATCGTCTCTCACCTGACTCGATTCGATTCGAATAGTTCGCTTATCTCTAACTATGTCCTCATACATCTCTTGAAATTAGACGGAAGTCAGTGTGATTGAAGAGAAACAGAGCGACACACATACACATGGCGCCATTGACGTTCAAATATTCCCTAGATCAAGAGTTACACGACTTTCGGCCTTACATGTAACGCTTGAGATTGAAAATCGCATAAGTAGCTCTAGTTATAATGGTTTTCTTTAACTGTAATGGTTTCAATCTTATTCGTATACGCATAAAGTCCAAAATCGTGTAACTCTCGATCTAGAGAATGTTCAGGAATCAATAACACAGTGTGTACACCAACTTCACAAATTCAATCCCTAGCATAGTGCCATATAAAATTTTCGGTCTCAGGCGCATCATATATAAAATATTCGTGCACCATGACTGTTGATTATTCCAGAAATTACCGATTTCTCGCATAATCAACAGTCATAGTGTACGAAAAATCTTATATGTGATGTGCTTGGCTGAAACAATTCTAGATGTCACTATGCTAAGAAATGAGACTATCTTTATGAGATTTGTTGTACGAATCGGCTATTTCAGGACCGTCAAGTATCTTTATTAGTTTAGTCTCGCGCTTAATGCAATCAGAGAGATCGCAAATCGCGATACGCGTTGAGCAAACATTACCACTGTGTTGCGAAAGCGATCGCTAAATCCACAGTTATGCAATTTCATCACACCTCAGTCATAATATACCACGTAACGAGCGATAATAGTCCGCAACAAACAGGATCATCGCCAGTTGTTTGCGGCGACAGGAGTGACAGGTACGCGCGTGGGTGCGCGTCAACGAAAGCCTTAAAATCATGCACTCCCATCCGCGGGCGCGTCGCGTTGCAGTTTCACGTCGCGCTCCTCGTATCCTCGTGTCACACACTTATGCCCCAGGATCAATAATTTTAAAGGCACGATGCCGATGCTACTTGGCGATTCCACCGTGACTTTTAGTCTGTCGATGCATCGACCGAGACGCGTCGACCAATCGGACGTTTAACCTGTGTTTTACAGTTCCCTCGAGCGATGACAGCAACGTCACGTATTCATGTCGAAGATGCACCGATGTATTTCTCTTTTTCTTTTTTTAAAATACCACGCAACAATAACATGACGATTTGTCATCTCCATTCTAAAGCGAGGATGATAAACGGTCAGACAGTCACAACTGTCTCTCGTGACTGTCGCTCGCATGCAACTTGACGTTTCTAAATTCTACGCGAATTGTCAGAGGACTAGTTTTAATCTTCACAATGACACTCATTTTATTGGACGTATATTATCAAAGAATTCACTTAAAATTTATTCAATCACTTATCGTAAATTGCAACCATTGTCCTTTTTTTGTTTACTTTTAACTTATGGTTTCCGTACATAATTTTGAAGAAGACTTGGAGAGTAAATTAAAACGAAATGTTCACGTGGGAAACCGGGAAATTTATACCCGCCAGAGGCAATTATATTACTGCTGTCAATTACTGTCAAGATGAGTCTTCGATGATTGTTTTGTATTTTACAGAGCTCGTGTTAATTTCTTTAATCTTCAATTCCACGAATTCCGGAAACTCGAGTGTTCGGTATCTTCGTTATTAACCCTGACAGAAATACCAAGCGCCTTTCATATGTACTGATGCAATTTTCCTTGCTCCTTTTTTCCCTCAAAACTCTCTTAAAATTATGCATAAAAACTAGGTTAAAAGTGAAGCAGAAAAAGAAAACAGCGATTACAATTTATTAACTTAGTTGATTTAATTAATTTTAAGTCAATCTTTGGATAATATACGTTTGTAAATGCATGGTCTATTCAAACACGTAAAGTATAAGAATGTATAGAGAAACAAAAAGTTTGGTTTATTAAATTAACATAACAATGAGCGTTTTGAAGCCAAACGCGTTTTGGTTGAACACGGAAAAAACACTAAGAATATTACTTGTCTATATATAGTTATCATAACAAAATATTAATGTTATTTTTTGCTTATGAATACAAGATGGTTGTAATAACTATATTATTTTGTAAGTGACACACTAGCCCTCTTTACTGCCTATCCATATGAGTTTAAACAGTACTCTCAATGCAACTAAACTCGATGGATCCCTCAACTATAGTATTTGTTCTGCAAATCACAACAGAGAGATAGCAATATTCCTTTGGCTATGACAATTATGTACATGAAAATATACTAACATTATATATCATAAGAACAATTATGTACATGAAAATATACTAACATTATATATCATAAGAACTATGGCTGTGAGAACTGTATAGATGGACATGTCATAGCAGTAACGCTATTTTTAATACTATATCTCTTTAACTTGAAATCACATACATTTTCTTTCTAATCATAAAATATGTGAATGTAACAATCATAGTTTTTTCCGTAGAAGAAAGAATTTCTAGTTCTCAGAACCGAATTTAGTTTATATACTAGAAAAATCATTAGGAATATCACTAAACATGTCTGCTGCAACAAAATATTGATGTTATTTTTCGCCCATCCATAAAAAAGAGTTATGCACGGAATTGTACCACAATATTCTGGAAGTGTACACTAGCCTTCTTTGCTGCCTATTTATATATATGTGATCGGGAGGTCTCAATGCTGCATGACGCAACCAAATCCTACGGATCTCTTAACTACAGAATTGTGCAGAGCACACTAGAGAGACAGCAATATTTTTTCGATTGAAGCAGTTGTATATGAAGATACACTAATTGAACATTACGTATTATAAGCACTGTGTCTGCGAGAACTATATAAATAGACATACAACAATAGCAATATTCAACTTGAGTTTACATAAATTTTTTTTCCAACTCGGAAAAATGAGAATGTTGGTTATAACAAACAGTTTCCTCCTTAAGACTCAAAAATTCAGTTTTCTTCAACCACAACTTTGGCTCGTTCATTGTCTCGATGATTCAACCAAATTTATTTCTCGTGTCTATTATTGTCAGATCTAAAAGATATCACTTTAGCTTGCCAACTATCAATGACATCACGGGCAATTCTAATAAGACGACAGTGTGGTGAGACAAGGCTACTGCAAACAACACCGTCTCTTCTTGCCCGAGTCATCAATTTTACTCTCTCATCATTACAACGAATAAATATGGCGATCACATAAATTACATCGCGTAGCATTCTCATATCCATCACGCGATATCCATTCCGGATATCCCATTGAGTTTTCTTTGAACCTCTTTATATCTCTGACAGTCTCCAGTTCGCGAAATTATCCAGATCAACGATTACTTCTCACCGGCCACGCGTTCGAACCCCCTCGACGCGCTGCGTTATCTGACAACCTACATTACCGCCCTGCACGTTTTGCCAAGTCCACTTCGCGACGATATACGAGGCGCGATAAATTATCGTTCCGCCCACGTCTCCGAGGGATACCTCGAGTCGACCTCGATCTTCGCATTAATTCAGCCGACTTCCCGTACGAAGCAACCCTCTATTTCGATCCACATTCTTGTGACTCTCTTTCTCCTTCGTCGCGGAGTAAACGTCAGCGTCGTGGTCCTTATCGCACAAATCGTGTCACCTGTTCTCGACTCAGCGGTACTCACGTGTAGTTGGAGAGCGGCGCCTTCAGGTGCTGGGGCAGCCGCTCGAAGTAGTGGCGGAACTCCTCGAACTCGCTGTCGGCCATCGCCGCGTCGTCCACGGGGCGAACAGGCAGGTAGCAGGGCGCACAGGGCAGGGGTCGGTCCCGAGGGCGGCCGTGGCGGCCTGGTGGAGAGCTGCTCGTCAACCCCCAGGAAACGTACGGGGTGCAGAGATGTCGCTGATGTCGTCGGCGATGTCGCACGACGACCGCGCTTGCTTCGACGTCGTCGCGCGAGCTAGCCGCGGCAACCCCTATTGATCCCTGCGTGGCGAACGTCGCGCGCCTGCTCGTCCGCGAGGGTGGACGACGCAGGGGGTGGCTCTCGCCACGCCGGGCGAGAGGGTGAGGAAGGGAAGGTGCGACGGGGAGGGCGAACAGAGGCAGAAAGAAAAAGAAAACTTATGCTCTAGGGTGAATGTTTGCCTGCGTATTCTCGGCTCGCATCTAGCGCTAAATGCAGCGGCCGCGATAACATCGGCATTCGCGATAGACCAATAAAAGTCGCGCACGAAAAGAAAGATTTGATTGAATTAACCAAATATCTGGTCGAATATGAGCGATTCAGAAATTCCGATTGAAGTAACCCGAATTCTGTTTAAGTCAATCAAATCTTGTCAACTTAAACAAAATTCGAATTACTTCAATCGGAATTTCTGGATTGTTCATATTCGACCAGATATTTGGTTAATTCAACCAAACCTTTTTTCTGTACGGAGTGCAACAATGGGCTGTGCATGTCGTTGAATAATCTGTATGAACGCGATGTTATTAGGCAGTATTTCGTATGCCCGCGGCGAGATATGGTTCTCGGCCGGCGTGTTTAAACTGGGCTAACGTAATCACCGCGACGCGGGTAAATTAATTAGTTAAGTCGGTAGTGGGGAGACAAGATCCTATTTTTGAGACAGGGGTTTTGTTATGAAGTAATGCAATTTTGGTGACGTAAATATCCCCGGTTTTCGCACTGTTCAGCGTATACTTTCTGGAGATATCAGAGTTTTTTCTTTTTTAATATGAGTCGTACTCTTTAATATTCTCAGATAATGAAATCTCGCTCAAAACGAGTCGAGCAAACATTTACTTGCAGCAACAATGAATGCACTGCTATTTGGATTTGTAAGAGTGAATGTTTTTCTTAAGCTTAGAGTCTTATTCTAGAAGAATGAATGTTCCGATCGATCAAGTGAATTTGTTCTTGTGACTATGCAATGCATGAGATCTATTCTTCAATTTCAAGTTAAAAGATCAAGATAAGAACATGTTTATATTATATTGCACTTACATTGTTGAATAGAAAATTATAACATTGATGTTATGTTACTGATGATTGATATGAACTGAAATGATATGAACATGACTCATGTTATTGAGATAAAGAATGAAAAATAAATATGTAAAATACTGCCACTTGGATTGTAAGAGTGAATGTTTCACTCAAACTTAGAGAAGACTTTAACTCCATACGAGTGAATATTGCAATCGATTGGCATGGATTCGTTCTTGTAGCTGTTCTTATAACTAATCAGATTCACTATTCAATTTCGAATAAAAAGATTCACTGAACGATTTAGAGTGGGGAACTTAATAGAATTCTTTACTCTATAGGATTGCAAAATCACTCGAACTCGAGTGACTGTCACTCTACTTTTTGAGTAGTTTGAAATTTCACCACAAGAAATCTAAAGAGTATGTAAATGCTAAAAAATTTTGCACGTTCTGGGCTATATTCTCTCACTAGATGAGAGAATATTGTCCAGAAAAAAGTTTCCGACCGACATTCGCAGATCTAACGCGTTTCTGGTCGATATATACCGCGCAATGAAACATTTATCAACGGCACGCATAAACTCTCGTGAGTTTACAGTAGTATCTTCCGGAGTGGCTTGGAATTCGCGGCGGAGAACGGCACAGAGCAACCACGATATAAAATTCCGGTGAGACGGTTAAATATTTTACAGGCGACCTACGATCGATCTTTCGCATTCGTACAAACGTGTCACAAACAATAAAGATTTATCTCATCCCTCGTTAACTCTCAGAAGAGTTTAGTTATCTCGTCGGCTATATAACTAAATAACTCTGGTCGGATTATATTTCATAAAATAATCAATTTATTTAAGAAGACACATCGCACACGTCATTGTCTTAGATTCGTATTAATAATCAATATTATTCGTAAGGACGCACACGATAATCAAATAAAATTATAAAATGTATGAATACCTAAATAAATTGTATGTACTAAGAAAAACCATTTTGCATTTGAAAATCATTTAAAATACATATTTACCAAATTTATATTTAAAATGGATTCGAAAAACTCATTTTACATTTTGTATTTTAAATTATTACAATTATTACAATTATTACATTGTATTACAATTATTACATTGTATTACAATTATTACATTGTATTACAATTATTAAAGTATTTTACATTTAGCATTTTAAATGTAATTTAAAAAACATTTTACCCAGCTCTGCTACGACGTTGTCTCAGATTAGTATTAATAATCATTATTTAAACATTATTTGAAAAATGCAATGAAAACGTAAGTTTGCATAAAAATTTGTAACTTTTCTGAAAATGAATTTAAGAAATTATCATTCTAGGATTTTCTTAACAATACTTGAAGTTTTAAGAAAAAACAAATAATACATATTTCAATTTGTTAAAAATTATAATTATTTGGATATACGGAAATACATCATTTTTTCAGTTAAAAAGTGAGTAAAGTCAATAATAATTTCAAATTTTTACGCTAAATAATAATTTATTATATAATACGAGTTTTATTAAAATTATCAGATATTATCTATCAGATATTATCTATATCTTTTTTCATCTGTCATTAAAATTATCAGATATTATCTATCAGATATTATCTATATCTTTTTTCATCTGTCATTAAAATTATCAGATATTATCTATCAGATATTATCTATCAGATATTATCTATATCTTTTTTCATCTGTCATTAAAATTATCAGATATTATCTATCAGATATTATCTATCAGATATTATCTATATCTTTTTTCATCTGTCATTAAAATTTAATAATACAAAAAGTTAATTCACATATAGCTAAAAATAAATACTACTTAGATAAAACTTTTCTTATATGTTATATTTAATGAGGATCCGAAATATAACGAAAAATTTTTATTTTACACTTTGACATTTTAATCTGACATATTGAAGTCAAAAACGACCCTACAGCAGATTTGCTTTTTTATTGTGTGACAGGCAATTGACATGGCTCAGCAATGTTTAAACTTTATATTTCCATCAACTAGACTGTTTTGTGCATCAACTATAACTGGCACGTGTTTTGTGATTCTCTATCGCATATTGAGGATTTTACAATATGTATCATCTTTTATTTTGTCATCAACACAATTTCATGGCGCTATATATATGTGTGTGTGTATTTATGTGTGCATGTATGTATATGTGTATGTATTGATAAGAATATCCTAGAATGTTAATTTTTCAAATTCGTATGTGTATATATATATATATATATATATATATATATATATATATATATATATATATATATATATATATATATATAGAGCAGGGCTGGGTAAAATGCTTTTCAAGTTGTATTTAAAATGCTAAATGTAAAATACTTTAACAATTGTATTTAAAATACAAAATGTAAAATGGGTTTTTCGAATCCATTTTAAATATAAATTTGGTAAATACGTATATTAAATGGTTTTCAAATGCAAAATGGTTTTCTTAGTATATACAATTTATTCGGATATTCATACATTTTATAATCTTATTTGATTAGCACGCTGTTTAATTTGAGTAATAATTGTTTTTCAAATATATCATCGCATGTTTCGACGATTGGGGTTCAGAATCATACCTGCATAATAATCGTTCTACTGGCGTAGACAACGGAGAGAGAAGCAAAGTATTATATTTTATAAAAATTTCTTGAATTATAAGAAATGCATTAAACGAGTCCAAATGTATTCTCATTTTGCAAATACTGCAAGCATTGCAGTTTAATCGTATTTTTAATAGAGGTATTTGCAACACTTTCATCCGAAGATGACCACCTTCAAAAGCAAGAAAGCTTTCACTGCGTATTGCTTCTGATACATTCGTCGAATCATTTCGAGTTTTTGACACACTGGTTAGTAAAGATTCAACTTCATTAGCAATTCCTTGACATCATTCTTTCTTTTACCCATCATAACTTAAAGAACCCATCATAACTTAAAGGATAGCTAAAATAGCATCGTTTATTCGATAAGAAAAATCAAAGTAATCTTTGAATCTTTTATTTAAGTCTTCCAGCAGCACGACTAAAATAGAAAATGCAAAATGCCATTTCCATTTTAAATACATATTTAAAATGGAACTATTTCAAATATTACCCAGCCCTGTATATACATATACAAGATGTCTCCCAGACTCTCCTCCTTAACACTTTTTGTATGAACGTAGAACAGATTGAAGTGAACATAAAAGTCTCAAAGCGTTTTGCGATATTTCTATGAAATTGAACAATGTGAGTGTCGATTATTTCAAATGACTTTCTCGAATAGCTTTACTTCAGAACAAAAAATTTTAAAGTATAAAATGCGAAATGAAGTTATAAGTTAAAACTAATAAACGACGTGACCAATGAACACAGTCAACGATTAATGAGACACCGAGCTATATTACGCAAAAATCAGCCCGCTAAAACGGGAAAATTTTGAATGAATAAAAATTTAAATTTAAAAAAATTTAAATGTAAAATTTAAATATAATATATAATATAATATATAATATAAAAAAATATAAAAAAATATAAAAAATAGTAAAATAATAAAATATAAAAAATAGTAAAATATAAAAAATGTAAATATAAAATTTATAATATAATAAAATATAAAAAAATTTTAATATAAAATTTAAATATAAAATGTAATATAAAATTTTTTATCTCATAGTTTACATATGCAATTATTTTTTTCTCCATTTTACTAGTCTCTTTTCTGCAACGTCTCTTTATTCGTTCCTTTCCGGTCTCATTACAATTTTAATTTAGCGTTTTAACGTTTTCCCCGTCATAATCTCGTAAAGCAAACTTCATGATAGTAACGCGACTGATTTTACCGGACACCGTAACAATGTTCCGGCAGTCATAAGTGCGTATGGGCACTCGGCCAAAATCGAGTTATGCCGCAATTGACCTCACCGTTTTCGCGAATATCTATTCGCGACTTCGCCAGCTATATGAAAAATATTTTTCACTGCCGTAAAATATTCTACCGTAACTTTCCCTCGCATATCTCCACCATTGCCTCTCAAATCGCCTTATTCGTGCTGAAGCACGCTCAGAAAGGATCTTCCTGTTTACCGACGAATAGCTATCCTCTTCTACGTCGCGGAGACTTTCTACGCGGCTCGATGAATTGGTCGGTTCGATCGATTAAAACATTTCAACCGATTTGACCGGAGACTGCTTGAGAAAGCTTTAAGGGAGAACACTTCCTCGCAAGTGCGAAGCAACAGGCGAGTCTGCCAAACGTTAGAAAGCAGTTATTACGAAAATTCACATAATGCCAATATACAGAGTAGACCACACAATAAAAAATGTTAGAAAGCAGTTATTACGAAAATTCACATAATGCCAATATACAGAGTAGACCACACAATAAAAAAATAAAATGTCAATTTTATGTCCCAGAAAATTCACTCTAAGTTTTCAGTAAAAATAACCTATCTGCTTATTTATTACTTGATAAATTAAAAATGTTAATTATTTGACACTCGAACATCCACTTCTTACATTTGTGTTTGTTGTTTTGACTTTAAATCCGATGTAAAAATAAATACAAAATAATAAAAAATATACCAAGTAGTAGTTAAAGTAACTTGTAAGAATTGTTAATGGAACATTTCTATATATATAATAATAACATAAAAATTAGTATATTTTAAAGCAACTTTTCAGTTACTTACCACATTAACATGCATAAAATATTGTTTAATTGCGTCTAAAGTCAAAACAACAAATATAAATATAATTAATTAACATCTGGTGACATTCCATTTTTTATTGTCTGAACACGGAAAGTACATAAAAAAATACAATATTAAAAATGCACGGATCGGATGCACGTGTATCTTCTATAAAAAGAAAAATAATATATTTTAATTTAACAAGACAGAAGTTGTGACATTATATTACATATCAATGGCATAGCTAGGGGGGAGCTGAGGGGGCTCCAGCCTCCCCCGAAATTAATTTTCTTCCAGAAAATTAATTAATTTTCTGGGTTACGCTAAGTGTGAGAAAAATTTATTCGAATGACCTTTTTTTTCACTCGTCAAAAATAAAAAGTGCAGCCCTCCCAAAACTTTTTTCCGGCTACGCCACTGTTACATACGTTAATTTAAAAACAAATATAACTAATAAATGCCCGTTCTTTATAATTAAAAATGCTTCTTGCATGATGAAAAAATCATTTAAATAGCAATTTGTTTTCATATGTCTTTCCGTGACGTTCAAGGATTATAAATATTAAAGAGAAATAATCGAGACTCTCCAAGAGGCGATGTACCTCAGGACCGATAGCAATTAAACGTGTCTTTGTTAAACGGACGGAGAAGTGCTTCGTTAAAGTAACCTCGAGCAAAAATTCTGAGAATACAGAACCAAGGAATCGACGGTATCGACTGCGCCTGACCTAGTGGCCTTTGAAACCGAGTGGAAAACAGGAGCTAAATTTGTGTTCCTCGTTGAGCTCTATCCCACCCCCGTCTTTGATCTCAAAGACGACTTCTCACGTGGACGTATCACCGCGGATAACCACCAGACGCTTTCTCAACTTCACCGGTGTATCGCGGCACAAAGGAACATCTCATGTCACTGACATCCGTATCTACGAAATGTTTGATCCACCGATGTATGTGGTGTGCGATTAGCAGGAAGGATGGATCTTCTAATAATCCCGAGAAGATCAAAATAAAATCATGTTCTTAATTTTCATAAAGAAACAAAACGTAACATCGCGTAACATTGCGTTCCTCACAATATTGTCCTTTTTCCCACTATTACAATATAATTAGTCACGTGATTATTATCGATTAGTATACTAAGTAGCCACCATCAATACCAAAGCACATACCAAACCATAAAATGATTCTGGATGTCACATGAGAATTTAATAATAATAATAATAACTTGACTGATCACAATAAAGAAAGAAAAGAAAGTAATAATACAATATATACACTGAAAAAAACATCTAAAAAATAAGAAATATTTATTTGATGTTACTGATAACATTTATTTGTACTAATTTACAAACACCCACATATTTTCTCACATCAAGAACAAATTTCTTTCGAATGAGAAAATATATATTTTTCTAAAACACCCTCTCACTTTTCATGTAAGCAATTATTTTTTTATTTAAAGAAAAAAACTTAGATTTAAGTAAACATGTTATTAATACTCATCGAATAAAAATGTTTTAGTTTCTGGATATTTTTTCTCTCACTATCTCTTTTTCACATACCTTTTTAGATATTTTTTTCTGAGTATTATAAGCCGTTAAGCTAAAGCTAAACCTATAAGCTAAAAATAATAAAAATGATAATAAAGATACAAAAATTAAGCGCTAAAGTATGCTCGATCAAACGAAACATTCGGTAACAAAGCGAAACGTAGGGAGCGAAGAGGCAGAATGAACGAATAAAGGTAACGAATCGTAATACTGTACTATAACAAAGTAAATTTATATTATCAAATAGAGTTCCACCTTCCTCTCTTTCGGTTTTATTAGTGTAAGTACCACATGGAAAGAAACAAACGAATCTTTTAATCAACTTAACGTTTCGGGCACGCGCCAACGCCTGAGAATGAAATTGCAGGCTGCAACCGGCAATAAGGTGAGTTAAATTGATAGCTAATTAAATTGATCGAATGTTAAATAGCCGATCCGTTCGATCGTGATCGCGAGGTGCGCGAAATACCGTCGCGAGTGATATCCTCGAGAATTTACCGCTTCTGGATACATTTCGATAAGATGAAAGCGTTCAGGATCGAACGATACTCCCAATCTCGCTGAATGCCGGAGAAACACCCGGTATAATTCAACGAGGGTAGATCCGCGGGCGCAGTAGCTGATAGTGGTAAGTGATGGACACGGATAATGTGCTGCATCTACTTTGCCCGAGAATAGGAGAGCTCTCCTCGGGCGTTCGAGCTTTTATTAAACAGCGTCTTTGTTTCGAAGCAGAAGGGAGAACGAGAAATCGCCGTTTCGTCCAAGAGATTCCCTTCTGCGGTCAGGAAGCCCTGTTCGGATGACCGTATTCTTCCTCTTAACGTTTGACATTTGCAGCATATCGTGTAATTTCCACCGTCAGAGCTATCTTTAAGTTAAAAGAAAAAATTAACAAAGGTGTAGTCGTATGCAGCAATATTGTGAAATATAACAAACTGAGAGATAAAATTTTTTTCTTTCCTTTTTTTAAAATTATTATATTTTTCATATTTTTCTAGAATTGTATATATTTGATTCAAGTAAGACAGGTAAATGTCTCAATTAATAATTGTGCCCCAATTTATGACAAGTGGTCATCCGTTTTTTTTAATGAGTCACTTAATACGAATCCACATTGAAAAAAAGAATATTCTTGTTTGAAGAATATCTTTATTGTTGACATTTTAAAAATATGATTAATGTTAAAATAAGATTATATAGCGTTGATAAATTAGTTTTCAATCAAGACGAATATAATCAAATTAATAAAATTATTTTCTCATAGAATATTATAATATTAATATTCCTAATTATATATTATTAGTCTTCAACCAAGACGAATATAGTTAAGAATTAACACAATCATTTTCTTATATAAGCAAGAATATTAATATTGTCAAATTAACACAATCATTTTCTTATATAGCAAGAATATTAATATTCGAATATTCTATGAGAAAATGATTGTATTAATTTGACAATATCCGTCTTGATTAAAGGCTAATTTATCTTCGTTCAACGCCATATAATCTCATTTTAACATTAATCTTATTTTTAAAATGTCAATAATAAAGATATCCTCCAAACAAGAATATTCTTTTTTCTGTGCATATTTATCCTAAATATACGTATGTCTTTATTTTAAATTTTATATATTATCAATTACAACAAGTTTCAAATAAAAGAATCGTAAATATGCCAGAATATCATGATTTCACAAGCGTACTACTGACGACATTCAAAGATTTGCTCGCTGACATCTTAGAAACTAACAGCTAACATCATATGTCTGTTTATCAAATCTGTGTAATTATTCTTTAACTTTAAGGGATTGAAATGTTAAAATTGAGAGAAAATTAAAAAATGTTTTATAAGGAGAAATTTACAAAATATGTAATTTCTGTAATTAATTTATATGTGTTATTGGTCGGTATCAGGATATTTCTTTGTCCCCATTATTGACAATCTGAATAAATCTATATATATAAAATAGCACATTTCTCTGTTCCTTATATATTCCTAGGCCGGTATTCATAGTCGAATCTTATTTCAAGATCGTCTTAAGTAATGTCTTAAGATGCAAATACAGCTCTGTGATTGGTTCATGATATCTTAAAACAGTACTTGAAAGATGATCTTGAAATAAGATTCGACTATGAATACCGGCCCTAAACCCTTTAACTGATCTTCAAGATGACATATACGGTATGACAAGATGACATGTCATCGATACGGTAGCAGATATGCAACAACCTCGACGAATTTGCAGATTATCACGCCAAAGAGAAAAACTATACAGAAGGAATAATTTAGTTGAATCAAACAAACACTTCTTTGGAATGGTCCAAACCAATTTTTTTATTAATCGAACAAAGTTTCGTTTGACACAACAAAAATATTTAGTCACGGCTTAGTTCCAACGAAATATTTTTGTTGTGTCAGCCAAAAAATTTATTTTTAGACCAATCCAAAGAACGTTTATTTAATTCAACAAATCGTTCTCTCTGTGTACGTTTTACCGTTCGAATAAAAAAGTCACTGTAAAAGCAATGAGACGACAAATGGTCGCGCGTTCAGTTTACTGAAAATCTTGCAGTTCTTGCACGTGATTTTCGTTGCCAGTGCCTCTTCGTATCATACAATCCGATGACGTCACAAGAAATACATTCAAGGACCGACACGTTAAACGGGATGTACCAACACTCGTCTTCAACCCCATGAAAAGTTTTATCCGACCAATAGGAATCGCTGGTGCCGCCATGCGCCGTCCAATCACGGTAAGATCGTCATTGAGAAGGACGAGCGCGAACGGGGGAGACCGAGGTCTTAAGAGGACCTGTTAAGGATGGTACCGGCACACTGTTGCGCGTGTCCTTAAAGACGGCGAGTCGTCAATCGCGATCGCGCGACATATAATATTAAAAAGGGAAAAAAGAAAACAGAATAAATTCCATTGACGAACAGTACCATCGCAATCGCCGACGGAGGGACGATTGTCCTGCAAATCCGTTTGTATAAAAATCAGCATGAGTGGGTCAGGGAAAGGTCTTCTCGGGGTGTGGCTGTACAGAAGAGGCGAAAGCTGGGCCATCAAGGAGGGAAGTCCACTGCATAAATCACGCGATGTACGTCGCGAATTAATCTATTCTTTGTTGAATATTCCGTCATTAGCCTCTTTAAAATCCTCTTGTTGATGTTATTTCCGTTTCCCGAGGTTCAGGAAAGAAATCTCTCGTAACTCTTTATAATTTTTAATATAGAACTCACTCACGCTGAAAGAGTAACAAAAAAGATCGACGATATTTTGATGAATTATTATCTTTAATATTCTACTAATTAATCTTAGCAGCTTATATAAATAAAACCAAGTTATCCATTTATTTTTAGAATACAGTGGTATATATGTAAAATAGCTGCAGTGTCATAACTGTGGCATTATACATGAAAATCATAACTCGTCGATAGTTATACTTATCACAAACAAATTTTTCCATTTTAAGTTATTTTTTTTTATTTGCTATATTACACGTGTTATTTATTCATGCATCATAATTCTTCCTAAATCAAGTTGAACGTTCGATCGTGTCTAATTCTAGCGAAAGTAAATATGTTCTAAAAGCAGATTTACACAATGCCAAACGAAAGATACGGGACAATTTTAATAAGCGCATTCTTTTGTTCATTCAGATTCCTATGGATGATAATAACTCGGCTAACGACAACAAGAATTCTGTGATATTTTCCTTGAAGAACCAAGTCGGCGGTTTGGCACGAGCGCTTCAAGTATTTCAGGTATGCTGTGTACTCTTCGTTCTCAACATGCCTGCGATAAAATTAGTAATAGTAATACCGTGCACTTTCCAAATACGCTTTTCTATCGTTCCATCTTAGTTTACTAAAAAATAATATTTTAAAAGCTAATCGTCAATCTACGAAAATTAATAGAAATTAGACAAAGAATTTGTCGTAACAACAATTAGATTAATCGCATTGTGATTGTTGTTTGACGTAACAACAATCACAATGCGATTAATATTGATACAATGTTGTATCAAATTTTAACCTATAACGTGCTTGCAAAAGAGAGAGAATATTCCTTCTTTCTTTCTCACAATATTTTGATAGAGTAAAGTTATGATTAGACTTTTTTTGTGAGAATTCTAGTTTTACAATATCGTGATAACGATCCTTGCATATATTAAATATCACATTTTATATACGAGAAACACCTAAAATATAATTTCACATTTGTGTATAAAAATATTGCTTAACTGAAATATAATGCAAACATTAGACTTCTTATATAACATGTTATATTAAAGTTATGTTGCTGTTATATTGTTGGTGCAACTTAACCAATAAATAACATAATAACATAACAGTTTTATATCATAGTTATATCGCAATTATAAAGGAAATTAAGTAACCTCAATATTAATAACGTATAACAGCAGTTATATTACATATTACTCCTGTGTTATATCACAGTTATGTCCTGTGTTTGCTGGGATCTCTATTTTTAAAATAAAAATAACTTCTATTTTTTAAATAAAACACGCGTTGAAAGAATAACGAAAGAGATCGATGATATTGTGATAAATTATCCCTTATTTGCTCCTTAAATGTCCAAGAGAGACATTTTGACTATTTATTTAATAGCCAATATTACAAGGATAAGTATACAAACTATTATTTGCAATTTTAATTTTTTAATTCCGATTAAACTTTTATTAAACTTTTAAATTCCGATTATTCTGTTCCGTTTCGATGCCAAACTTTTTGCAAAATTTAATAGACAAATGGCAAACTTTCTACACCAACCTAAGATCATTAGACACATATGTATAACTTGGAACAACACAAAATTTAAAAACCGACTATACGAATAAAAATATTCCACATCAATAAACACACTCACTGAGGACAAAGATATCGAGAAGACACAGGTATTTTTTGTCGCGCAAAGGATTTAGGTGTAAACGTCGTGCACATCGAGTCGAGGAAGTCTCTGCGTCGCGGCTCTGAATACGAAATCCTTGTGGACGTGGAGTGCGACTCGAAGAGGATGGAGCAGTTGATGAAGATGTTGAGCCGCGAAGTGGCTGCGATCAATCTCGCCCATTACGAGCATATTGGAAATATGCCGCGCGCGCCTTCCCTTTCAGCCGCGACAAGCTTCGGTAAGTGCCTTTTAAACAAAACAGATTAAAAATGATAAAAATATACCCAAATTTTATTAAAATATTAAGTAAATTCATATGAACCTATTATTTCTATCGGAGATCTTACAATTTCTTATATTTCAGCTTATATAAAAAGTTATTAGTTTCTTCCTTATATCATACTGTAACTTACTTTTGATAATTAAATATCATATTAAACAACTTAATATTTCCATTTTTCGTATAGAAACGTATATTTATGATACAATTGCATAACAACATATTTTAACATTAAATTTTTCCAGTTTATTTACTATATTTTATATTCTGACTTTTAAATTTTTATCTTTTTGAACCACAATGAAATTTTACATGTGTCATTTTAAATGCTTAAAATACATATACACAAAAATTGTTACTTTAGTAATTATTTTTTAATTATCTTAACGTTATATATTTCCGTAACAGCTATATATTATAACAAATATATATATTTAAAATATTTCCAAATAGAAAAATTACGTCAAATGACATATTAGTGACGTACTATTGGTATTTGACATATCATTAAAATGTTATTTGACGTCACAATATGTTTGCTGGACTTATACTTCAATAAGACTTACATTGGAATAAATTTAATCTCCACACAAACACACACATACACACACACAGGTACTCTAAATCAATATCAAATTACCTGTAATAATTTTTAGATGCAAATATAGATTAATTTCTAATTCTTTTCGAAACGTTTTCATTGAGATATGGGAAATACATAACCCTAAAGCGCAGAGTGTGTGTTTACATGTACGTTGCACCGGATATCAGATAAAATAAATTATTTATCATGACGAAACACGGTTAAATCCAACTCTGACATCGCATTGTCAGTACAACGTCTGCTTACATCGACGACTTGATATAATGAGATTCTGTCACAACGAGTCACAGCTTTGATCGGAAGCATTCGAGCTTCGATCGGGAAAAGAAAATTCAGCTTAATTTATCCGTTATGTAATATAATTCCACAAAAGCTTCCACCTTTATCTACCGCGGCTGCGCTTCTTCATTATCTATTTTTGCCCATTTTCATCTCTTCAAAATGTCTATTTTCACAAGAAAAGGAAGGACATTGGACGCGATTGGACCACTGAAATAATTTGACAAGTCGCCGTACACTTTGACAACTGCGGTCTTGCGATCGGTGTTTTAATATTTATTGTGAAAGATTCAGTGTAAGAGATTTTTGTTACAATATCGAGCGAATTCCAATTTTATCGCGCACATTCGTTATTGTTCCGTCTCTGGAAAGCTCTCGCTAATGGAATATCTTATCGTGTGGTAAAAGTAAGACACAACAAAATTTCAATTTTATAGATTTCAGCGAAGTAGATATGCCCTGGTTCCCTCGGAAAATATCAGACCTCGATAGAGCACAGAAGGTTCTCATGTACGGATCAGACTTGGACGCAGATCATCCTGTACGTTTTCCACAAAGATTTTCTAATTAGCAGGATGACACCAGATGACGCATTAATAACCCATTCATAATATCTCTTCTGCGTCGATAATACACTGAGAAAAATATTTAAAAATTTTTATTGAAATATAAAGTCTATTTCTATAAAATCAAGCTTATTTCTGCAAATAACACCTTTATGATCTACAAATAAATTTTTAAATATTTTTTCCTTAGTATACACTGAATGAAAGAATATTTGAAATATAAAAAATATTTATTAAATGTATTTAAATAGAATAAACAATTGCCTTCATGAAAAGCAACGGTTTTAGAAAAATATATATTTTTCAGAGAAATTTCTAATTTCGCCAAAACAATTTTTTTCAATAATAATAAAAATATATATATCAGTACAAGCATATCAAAAAAATATTTTTAATTTTGAGATATTTTTTCTCTAAGTTGCGTCATTTGACGTCATCATGTTTATTGGGTTGTTGCATGCTATTTACCGCCGTTTTCCCGCTCGCGTGCTCGCTTTAACGCAACTATTGGATAATTTCAGGGCTTCAAGGATCCTGTGTATCGCAAACGTCGCGAAGAGTTCGCCGATATCGCCTATAATTATAGGCAGTAAGTAGAATTATCGTTTACGTGCCGCGGCGATGTTTTTAAACAACTTGGCTGTTTCAGCGGTCAACCGATCCCGAGAGTGCAGTACACATCGGAGGAAATCAGAACCTGGTACGTATGCTTCAGATAATACGATGTTATTACATTCGTGAAATCCATAGTTGCTGAGTATAATGCAGCCCGTATATCTTCCTTCTCGTCTGAAACGTCTGAACGAGTCTGTCTGTAAAATTTATACGATGTACGGAGAGAATCTTATATAGTAAAGATTACTTTTATAGTAATTATTTTTATAGTAAAAATTATTTTTAGAACTATTAGAAATATTATATTTAAAATTATTCAGAATACTAGAATTTTTTCTAACCAAGAAATAGATCAACATTCTGCAATAATTTACTATCCTTTTATTTACGTCCTATTATATATATTCCTATACAGTCCTATTATTTACATCCTTTTATATACGTGCTATTTATATTTTAGGGACTGAAATATGCTATTAAAAAATTTGCCAAATTTCTCTCTTTTTAACGAAATTTGCAATGCTTCTAGGAAAATTTATTATGTTTCTTAGCAAGATGGATCTTACTGACAGTCAAATTTACATTACTATTAGAAACGCGTTGGTAACGAATAGAGGAATGCCAATAGAAGAAATCCTTGCGATATTATTTACGCGAACGAGATATCGCTGCGTCAACTGAAAATTGAATGTTGCACGATGTGTTATGAGTCGTGGATCACACAATTAACGTCTTAGATTCGAAAGATACGAGGCGCAACTTCTCATCATTAAACTACGCAATAAACTACGAACGTGCTTTCGCGTACACGAAGGCAATCGACGCCGGATGGAAAAAGTCGTTTCAGCTTTTTTCGATACTTAAGTTATATGCTCGCTCGGTGTCTTCGATGCGAGCTCTCACTTCTCTCCAATTTAAAACGAAGAAGTTTCTCTCTCTCTCTCTCTCTCTCTCTCTCTCTCTCTCTCTCTCTCTCTCTCTCTCTCTCTCT
>NW_022639478.1:773944-780226 GCF_010583005.1 Odontomachus brunneus
CTCTCTCTCTCTCTCTCTCTCTCTCTCTCTCTCTCTCTCTCTCTCTCTCTCTCTTCCTCTTCCTCTTCCTCTCCTCGCCCCCAAACTTCTCCACTCTGTACGTCTCTTTGTAATACGCGGATCGAAATAAGATTGACACACGTTGAATGCACCCTTAATTGCGTCAATTTGATTTACCCTCGACGCGGCAAGAGATCGGAGAAGCAACTCGGCTAATGTAATCTCTCCGAGCCGAATGTAACGATGCACGAGGCAAACTTTAACAAACTTAATCAAGACGGAAGCTTCTCGATTCAAACCGAACAAACTAGAATGATGACAATCGATACGGCAAAGTCTTATCCAAGATGTCCGGAATGGATGAAAGTAATATAAATTTTAATGACATTTATAATTGAAATAGTAAATTTAAACTTACAGGTCGTTACAGTAAGGATCAATTATGAGAAACAATTATCGTGCTGAATTTATTTTTTCTTTTCTAATGGAAACACAGTGTAATGTTATATCATCAGAAACGTGCGTCTTTGTGATGTTCTAATCAAATAAAGACATAACGATGAAATGCGTATGAAAAACTTAAAGGTGTGATTCCATATATGCTTGAGATGACTCTTGGTTACTTTAAAAAATATCTTTACTTTTTCACCTTAGGGGAACCGTCTTCCGCGAGTTGCACGAGCTCTACCAAAAATACGCGTGCAAGGAATACCTGGAAAATTGGCCGAAGCTGGTCAAATATTGCGGATACAGGTATTATTTAATGCACATTTTATTCAAATATAATTAACAAATGTATTAAAAAGTAAGTAATTAGAAACAAACGTCATTACGCGAACATATATATGTTGAAATTGTTTCTGAAGTGAGTAAAGCATTGTTTAGCAAATTGAAATATTTTGTACCAGAGTTGAGCGTTTGCGTGTAAATCAAGATACTCTTCGTCTGTCAGTTAATAACATAAACTATCTATTAGATGTCGTCCATGTAGACAATGAGTAATCTATAGATGTCGTTTAAGAAATGTATGGTTTGCTCAAAAACTTGTCCTTATGAGAACTTGTTAAGAGAAGTTTATATTTTTATTTGAGTTTTAGAGGAAGAATCCAGATGTAAATTTATAAACGTTATTTTCTAAACAAGTTAAAGTTCAAATTCTTTGGACACATTCTTACACTTCCTCTTCAGAGTTAAATCTACTAATCTGACAAACAATAAAATAAAAATAACAAATTTTCTGCAATATATATATATATATATATATATATATATATATATATATATATATATATAAAAACATTACATTTATAATTATTTAATATTCCCCAAATATAATTTATAATCATAATAAATTTATAACTAATATCGATATAATTTATAATTAATTAATATCTAAATTAACATCTAAATAGTTCTATCTAAATATAATTTATAATTAGTTAACATCCAAAATAATTTCGGTAATTGTCTCATAATTTAATTACTCTTCTTTGTAAATCTTAACATTACGTTCATATGTTCATTTATTTTCAATATTCTATGTAGTTCACATTGTCTATATGAAAAAAGATTGTATATAATAAATATAAAATGTAGATAATCCATAAACAATTCTCAGACATGACAACCGTAGCCTTCAAAGTGCTTTACGTATTTTAACGTTGCCTTAAATATATTTTTACAGACTTATAATTCTAATGAAATGTTTAAATATTGATTTATGGAAATCACATATTAAAATGTCTTCTATTTTGGCATGGCCTTTCAGAGAAGACAATATACCTCAGCTGCAGGATGTGAACATTTTCCTCAAGCGTAAGTAGCATGACAACGCGGTGTGTAAATTGTTGCTATGTTGTTCCGCTGTTTCGTGGGAGTAATAACACAGTGTACCTAACGAAAATCGATATTCACAGGAACAACGGGATTTCAGCTCCGTCCGGTTGCAGGTTATCTCTCACCGCGAGATTTCCTCGCCGGGCTCGCATTCCGAGTGTTCCACTGCACTCAGTACATCCGACATTCTTCCGACCCGTTTTATACTCCGGAACCGTGAGTCTGCAGCATGTACTCTTTTACTCTTAGAGAGACTAACTTCTGAATCTTCCAAAATTAAATCTTCTGAAAAGACTCGAGAAAAAATGTGATTATGTATAATTATATATGATTTATATATAATTATATTAAATTTTATTAAAATATATTAAATGTGATTATATATAATTATATGTGAATTTTGTCTCTCTATATATAGCCATATATAATCATACATATAATTATATATATAATATATATTATATATAATTATATATATTATTACGCGCGATAATGCATCAATCTTCTTTTATTAATAACTCAAAATCGACGTGGTTATTTGCAAAGCGATAGAAGATTTTTTTGTCCAATTTGATCTAATCCAATTATTTATCAATCTTTTTTAATTAATAACTCAAAATTTCACGTGGTTGTTTGCAAAATGGTAAAGAAATTTTGTGTTCCGTTTAATGAATTTTGACAAGTGTGTCATAAATTGTTAGACATTCTGTATGTCATTTTATTATGTATAATATTTTTATTTTCATATAATTATAAAATTATTAATATAACATTATATAATAATAAATATATAAAGTAAAATAATTTTATTTTCACATATAATTATATATAATATTCTTCTCTCGGGACGTTCCATCAATGATAAGAGAAAAGCTTCTAGCTATTTCATCGCGTTATCCGCCCAGACAACACCATCTGCTAAAACACGTCTGCGTGTGTGTGTGTGTGTGTGTGTGTGTGTGTGTGTGTGAAAGACGAGTAAATAACATCTAAATAACATCTAAATAAAATAGAATATCTTTAAGATATCTTTAAGATCTTTGACATCTTTAAGATATCTTTTAGAAATTTGTGCTGTCTGGGCGCACAATCGACGATCTTGCAAAATTGCAGGTGATTCTTCGCGATTTATTTGTTATTATATTGTCAGGGATTGTTGTCATGAACTATTGGGCCACATGCCACTGCTCGCCAATCCGAACTTCGCGCAATTCTCGCAAGAACTCGGTCTGGCTTCTCTCGGTGCATCGGACGACGACATAGACAAACTGGCAACCGTAAGTCTCCGGATGAAAAATATAAAATTGTTCTCGCGTAGATGTAATTTCCTCAATTTATCGCGATTATACCACACCACGCTGTCGTGTATTCCGGAAACTGCGTTCTAACGAGACTAAATCGTTGTTACTCTTTCCTATCTAACTGCGTCTCACACGTCTCTCCTGTTTCTCTTCTATTGTGTTTGCACTGCTTCTATCTTATCTCAGCTCTACTTCTTCACCGTGGAATTCGGATTGTGCAAGCAAGACGGTATGCTTCGCGTTTATGGCGCCGGCTTGCTATCATCGGTAGCAGAATTAAGGCACGCGGTCACCGCTACAGAGAAAACGATGAGATTCGAACCGGACATCACGTGCAAGCAGGAATGTATTATCACTGCGTTTCAAAATGCATATTATTACACCGACAGCATAGAAGAAGCGAAGGAGAAAATGCGGTAATCACCTTGATGATACTTGTATTCTAACAAGTCCCCCCCCTCCTCCCTACACTCTTTTCACGAATTCAAAGAGTAGTTTTACTACTTCTTGGCATATGCCAATATTTGATACATGAAATAAGAAGCTATATAAATCAACAATAATATGACAAATACGTTGCCAGGATTTTCATGTTTTTCTCTTCAAATTTTTTCAGATTTTTCAGGTTTTTCAGCAATAATTTACGATGATACAAATTTAAACTCTATTCAAACATATAAAGTAAAAGTATCAATAACCGAGATGTACCTAATTCTGAACACTCTTTTTGTTTTGGTTTAAATACAAATATTTAAACTGTCAATACACACACATAAAATATATGTACAAGTATTAAATATGTAAATATTAATATTATTATAATATATTCTATGTTGACCCTGGTAAAAAAAGTTGATAGAGAATGATAGAATAAAATTCTAATTTTTCTAATTTCTAATTTTTCTATCGTTTTGAATATGGATTTTGGTCCGTGAATTCACAAATGTGAATAGTATTCTATCGTAAACGATAGAAAACGACAGCTTAAAGAAAACGATTTAAATTGATAGCGCTATCAATTTGAGCTGTATCGTTCTCGCACGCAAGTTCAGATATAAATCCTATCGTATTTTATCGTATTTTATCTGGTTATAAAAGATTTCGTATTCTATAGGAAACTAACGATAGAAATTCTATCACTACCTATTGTATTCTATCGTTTTACGATAGAATACTATTCATATTTGTGAATTCACGAACCAAAATCCATATTCAAAACGATAGAACGATAGAATTTTATTCTATCGTTCTCTATCAACTTTATTTACCAGAGGAAAGTTTAAGTATTTATATTTCAAAACCAGAAGAATAAGAATATCTAGAGTTAGGTATGCGTGTCCGAGAATTGATACCTTTACCGTAAAACATACCTTTACCTTAAAACATACAATAAACATCAAATAACAACATCGATGTTACAATGTCAGCTCAATTATATAGTATTATGTAACTGTTATATGTTATATAACGTCTAACAGTTATATATTATACGATTGATTTACTCGGAATATTAATATCTATATTTTTCACTAGGGCATTCGCTAATCAGATTCAGCGTCCTTTCGCGATACGCTACAATCCGTACACTCAGTCAGTGGAGATACTGACGGACGCGCAGAAGATCACAGCAGTGGTCAGCGAGTTGCGAGGTGATCTCTGTATAGTGTCGAATGCCTTGAAGAAGATTCACGAACAGGACGACACTGTGGACGTCGAGAGGATAACGAGCTTATTGACGCAGGGGATTGAGATGCCGCAGGACAGTTCGACTTCGGACAGTGACGGCCAGGATGAGAGTCCCAACGCCGAGGAGGTGCGTTCTCAGGAGGACACCGATCACCAATTGCGTCGTAACGACGAGGATGCAGTTGCGATGGAAAATTAAGCGACATTGCGCTCTCTCCTTTTTCTCTTTCTGCAGCTACGAATATATGTCCCTGTCGGGTCGCAGAATTAACAGCATTTAGCGAATCATTTCTGCTTCAATTCAGTTTACGTCACATATATAAGCAAAGTGTTACGTAGTATATCTTGTCGATGCATTATGATTGAATGTAAAATAAATGCAAAGATATCCAAATGAATCCAATCACGTTAGCGACATTCAATACCGCATATAAAATTTTTCTAACTCTTACAAAATTAGACAATCTCGATACAAATCTGGAGCAGAATTATTTCTTATCTATTTTGCTTCCAACAAAATAAAAACTCCTTGCGTGCTATATTGATTCGCTTATGACATAAATCTATCACATTTTCAATCGCGAATATTTCTTTAAAAAATCCTAAAAAACTATCCGAGATAGTGCTCTATACGCTAACGCGACATAACTTATAACCTACCATAACATAGCCGACTTTCGGCCTATGCGCAGAATAGGAACCACTGCGTATGCGCAAGAGTCCGAATATACTACTACTAACGGATCTAACGTTATGGGGGCGATTTTGGGAAATTGGAAAATTATATTAAAGGTACTGGGTGTGCTACTGAGGCAACAGAGTCACACAAACACGCGTTGTCACCGCTCAAACGATACAGAACGAAATAAGGATATCTGATGTAATTTTCGAAAATAGACATTTCCAAAAGCGAATGTTTCTTTAAAAATCCCTAAAAAACAATCCAAGATTGTGCTCTTTACACTAACGCGAAATAACTTATAACCTACCATAACATAGCCTACTTTCGGCCTATGCGCTGAATAAGTACCACTGTGCATGCGGGAGAATCCGTATGTGCTACTATGACAAATCTAACGTTATGAGGGTGATTTTGGGATGTTGGTAAAATATTTCCAAGGTACTGGGTGTGCTACAGAGGCACACAAACACGCGTTGTCACCCCGGAAACGATACAGAACGAAATAAGCATATCTAAAGTAATTTTCGAAAATAGATCTTTTCAAGGGCGAATGTTTCTTTAGAATACTCTAAAAAACTATACGAAATAGTGCTCTCTACGCTAACGCGAAATAACTTATAACCTACCATTACATAGCCTACTTTCGGCCTATGCGCTGAATAAGAACGACTGAGCATTCGCGAAAATCCGTAAGTGCTACTATGACAAATCTAACGTTATGAGGGTGATTTTGGGATGTTGGTAAAATATTTCCAAGGTACTGGGTGTGCTACAGAG
>NW_022639478.1:785593-785831 GCF_010583005.1 Odontomachus brunneus
GACAAATCTAACGTTATGGGGGTGATTTTGGGATGTTGGAAAAATATTTTCAAGGTACTGGGTGTGCTACAGAGTCACACAAACACCCGTTGTCACCGCGGAAACTATACAGGACGAAATAAGCATATGTGACGTAATTTTCGAAAATAGATATTTTCAAAGGCGAATGTTTCTTTAAAGAACCCTAAGAAACTATCCGAAATAGTGCTCCCTACGCTAACGCGAAATAACTTATAAC
>NW_022639478.1:788868-792012 GCF_010583005.1 Odontomachus brunneus
AATTCAAAATTCACGCGCAAAAAATTTTACTGCGTGAGACGTTTGTCTTTGTTCGATGGAACTTGTTGGGCGCCGCGTAAATAAACAAACGACTATTCGCATATCTGACTTGTGTACATCGCGTTTTTCGCGAGAGATCAACGCTCGCTAGCATTGTCTCTATTGTGTCCCGCGTTAAGAAACTTTAACTCTAAGTGAAAAATTGAAACCTGAAAATTTTCTGACGATCGTGAAATTAATTTTACGGGCACTTTATTTAATCACGTTAGATCACTTTGCGCAGGTGCTGCACGATATCGAATTTTACTTAATAACGAAGCATGAACTCTACTTTTTAAAATGCAATCGCGATTCAAGCTTACGCGAGAGAGAAAATTGAAAAAATTAATGACTGACGGAAGATCTATGACGCAGATGATGTGATTGCGCATTTTCTGTGGCGCATTTTCGCGTTGGCGCACTGCTCGAGACACTTGGAAGATCGCATTCAACAAAATATAATAATTTTTCAAAATTTTGAATGTTCTGAGCGTATACTCAATACTTTAAGCTTCTACCAGATAGTGTTGGGGTTTGATTAATCAAAATTTCCTTCGACAAAAATCATCGATCAATCAATAATCTAAGTTAATCATTAATAAATATATATACATTGGGAGAAAAATGCTTGAAAATTTATTTGCCCAATTTATGTAAATTATGCATTATTACTAATAATATTATTTGGAAAAGCGATCTTCCAATTGTTTCGAGCAGTGTGATTTTCATTGGACGGCACGTACACATACTACAACTACAGCAAAGTAAATCGCATTGATTCGATAAGCATGCACTACTACGAGAGACATTTTATCTTTCTATTATCAATGTTTCTTGTTTTGACTCACCAAACCGCCGATCAGGGTAGCCACATTCTGCATTCGTTTCTGGAACAGAAAAATGCCATTTCGTCGATTAGATTCGTGCATTAGTTACGATTTGAGTGAAGAAGATTGAAGGATTAAAAAAAAGGAAAACGCGATATTTTTTACGCTGGAAGAATTCTTCGGAATACATTCACACTTGGAATATTCCACTATTCTTTTTCTCGACGTTGCAAATAAATCTCTTAATCAAAACAAATAAAAATTTTTCAAGTGGTGATGTTACTCAAAAATAATTTTTCCCGCGTGTAATAACGATTTAACGCGATCTTTGACTCGATTAAAATTATCTCGATTTCGACCAAAAGAAATATCAATCTCGTCGGATTTCTAATAATAAATACTAATTAATAAAGCTCACCTTCGAGCTAACCCCGCTCGGCCCGAGCCAGATCCTCCGGCGCAGCAGCCCCTAAGAGTCGGCTGGTCGTCTGCTTCGTCTCTGTAACAGAAAGCAAATTTAATTTATTATTACACACGACAATGGAGACATTAAAAAACTTGATTCTAAACAAGAGAATTTCCACTTTTATCGGATTTTTAATTACGAATTCAACTAAGTGAAACTCACCTTCGCGCCAACTCTGCCAGGCCCGAGCCGGATCCTCCAGCGCAGCATCTCCTTAGAGTCGAATGCTCGTTTCTGTAACAAAAAGCAAATTTAATTTAGTGTTAATTCGTTACATGACAATGGAGGCATTCAGGAACTCGATTCAAAGTAAGAAAATGTTTAGTTTTGTCGGATTTTTAATTACGAATACAAATCAATGAAGCTCACCTTCGAGCCGACTCAAACAGGCCCGAGCCGAATCCTTCGGCGCGGCATCCCCCAGTCATCGCATCCTCTAGAGCCGCGTGACTGCGTCTTCTCTATTAGATCTCTGTAACAGAAATTTAATTTAAGTTAGTATCAATTAGTAATTTAATAAATTAGTATTAACTAGTTACACACGACAGCAAGACGAAGAAAAGAAATTGTTGTAACGGCACGTTCGAGTTCCTTCTCAATGCGCAATAAAAAATAATTAAACGATAGCCGAATAAAGAAATAATAACACATGATTAATTAATAGATAATAATAATAATGTCTGATCGACAACCGCATAATAATATCCAGTAATATCAATTAATTACATACAGAATTGTTCGATAAAATCAATGCCGATCAAATATTATCATCATCCGTTTATTATTCCAGTATTATTAGTTTTTTATTCGGTTGTTATTTAACCATTTTTATTACATATTGAAAAGTAACTCAAGTTAAGTTGGTTCAACCTGAGTTGCTTCCCAATACGTAATAAAAATAGTTAAATGACAGCCGAATAAAGAACTAATAATACTCGAATAATATTTGATCGGCAGTAAGGAATTTGATCGTGACGTTTCTCTAACAAGTAAATGTAACAAGAAGTAAATGAAACGCAGTAATTACCTGCTGCGGTAAAGCCCGCAATACCTGTTCGTGTGATAAGTACGCGTCTCAACTCGTGTTAATTATCGGCTTGAATGTGCCGAAGTTAAAATGCGGTATTAAAAATCGGCGTAAAACAGTTTAGAAAATAACACGGCAGTTTCGCGACGCGCTCGCCTCGGCGGCTGATAGCGTTGTGGCGTGACTCCCAAGCACGTGCTCGCGCACGCGTGTTTACCTAACCGGCCGCGCGTCACCCCCCCCCCCCCCAACGCGCCGCTCAGTCATCGGCACGAGCTGGCACGAGCTAGCCCGTTACGACGATTTGTTTACTTAGTCTCTGTTGAGCCTAGAGTTTCTGTTAGAGCCGTTGCCCAGGTATTGTTATTACCGATTATTCGATCATCATTCTTTCGTTATTATCCACTCGCGGATATTATCACACGATTGTCGAGTAGATATTATTATCAATACCATTAAATATTCGAGTATTATTACTTCTTTATTCGATTATTATTTAATTTATTCGGTTATTATTTAATTATTATTATTACGCATAGGAAAGCATGCCGTTACGACAATTTCTTCAAAATTTTTCTGTTTGGAGCATCCACACTTTCGGCATGTGCAAGTTGCGGAATTTTTGGATTAGGTAAATATTACGTTAACTAACAGCTTGAGATTTAAATTAAAAATTTTTTGTTCGTTTTCGTCACATATCGAACAATGCTTCTATTAATTTTTGCACGCACTTTCATTGCATAAAAACATTTGTAATTCTGTGTAACCAATACGACGTAAACTTT
>NW_022639478.1:792480-792858 GCF_010583005.1 Odontomachus brunneus
AAAAAAAATAAACCATGGTGCACACAATTAGTACTGAATTTGTACTAATTTGTACCATTCAAAATAAATCGAAAATTTTATATTTTCCCCTTTAAACAACCTCTCCCTTATCTACTATAAAGATAGCAGGATCACATCGCGTCGATTGAGTTTATTTTCATCGAAATCGGAGGTGTTGCCGCTAAACTAAATAATTACCAAAACCACAATTTACTCACGCTCTACATCACAAATAGTAGTACGAAAATTGGAGTGAGTCCCAGATGCGCACATTGACAAACGGAGACATCCAATCATATGTCGTTTTTTATAGAGTCTCTAGAATATCTCTAGGCATATGGCGTTGTGGTTGGATGTGATAAAAACGAAATAAAAACA
>NW_022639478.1:792868-795744 GCF_010583005.1 Odontomachus brunneus
TCATCAGTTGCATATCCATTGCATAAACAAACGATACATAATTAAATGATGATAAAATAAACGGTGCACATCATTCTGTGTCTAAATAAACAGCAAGCAACTGAACGATGTCCAAGTGAAAGGTGTCCAAATGAACAGTGCGCATCCTTCTGTGTCTTAGTGAACAGTGGGCGATTGAACGGTGTCCAAGTGAACTGTGTCCAAATGAACTGTGTCCAAGTGAACAGTGCGCATCCTTCTGTGTCCAAGTGAACAGACAAGCAATTCCACGGTGTCCAAGTGAACGGTGTACAAATGAACAGCACGCATCGTTCTGTGTCCAAGTGAACAGTGGGCAACTGAACGGTGTCCAAGTGAACGGTGTCCAAGTGAACGGTGTCCAAATGAACGGTGTCCAAATGAACGGTGTCCAAGTGAACGGTGTCCAAGTGAACAGTGAGCATCCTTCTGTGTCCAAGTGAACAGTGGGCACTTGAACAGTGTCCAACTGAACGGTGTCCAAATGAACGGTGTGTAACTGAACGTCGTGCATTTTCTTTCGTGTCCAAAAACAACGGTGCCCAAAAGTTTCGTGTCCAAACGCACCGTGTCCAATTGAACCGTGTGTTAAGTGCCGTGTCCATTTGCACCGTGTCCATTTGCACCGTGTCCATTTGCAACGTGTCCAATTGTACTGTGTCCAACTGAATGCCACTCGCTATGATTGGCTATGTCCAAATACACCGTGTCCAAATGCACCGCTCCCGGGAAAGTCCCGTCTTTCCTGGGGGTGTGCGTAATGCATTTTCTCTGCCTTAACAAAAAAAAAATATATACATGACACTCCATCGAATTTTCACTCTTTCCCATCAGTTTCTGAAGGACGGACAAAAATTTCAAAAATATTTCAATTTCATTTTTTTTCTCCAAAACTCCCTTTGCAACGAGTTATAAGGTTTTTTTGTAGACCTCGTCAAGCTCAAAAAAAAAGAAAAAAAAAAGAAAAAAACTCTTATAACACTTTCCTAACAAACCGCCCGTTTACGAGATATACCATTATGAGAAATTAAAAAAAAAAATTACAAAAATCGATCTTTCAAAATGCTTCTCTCATCGAGTACTCACCATTGGTGTAAACATTCCACCCAAGTTTCACTCTTTCCATTCATTCTCTGGAAGACGGACAAAAATTTCAAAAATATTTCAATCTCATTTTTCTCCAAAATTACCGGTCCATTTGGAACGAAGTATAAAGCTTTTTTGTAGATCTCATCAAGCTCTACAAAGAAACCTTATGATACTTTCCAAACGAACTAACCATTTACGAGATATTCGACCTTGAACATTCAGACACCCTTTTCCTACTTCCAGATAAAAGATACAAGGTTGGTCTATATAAGCAAACTTGTAGTACTCTTCAAGCCCTACACATTTGGTCCTATACCACAACCCTGTATCTCTCACCGTTTACGAGATATATGCTATTCAAAATCTAAAACTTTGTATTCCCACAATTTTTATATTTTACATATTACCGAAACTACAACTCTATATTCTGAACCTCCATCCAATACTTTACCACTTCACCGTATAATTAAAACTCCGCAAACCTATAATCCTAGCCTCATGCGTACGGAGGCGTTCATGCGTAGAATGCCACAGATACGTAGTTTCGTGTCCGTCGGACGTAATAATGTTAGTAGATAAACAACGTCCATCGGACGTTTAGTAGCCGTGAACGGTGTTGCAAGTCAGATGAACACTAGCGAGCGGACCATCTGACTTTTTGTTTTATTTAAAAGTAGTTTGGCTTTTATAGCACGGGCAGGCGCGGACCGTGCTGCTGGAAAATCTAATTTAACAGTACTCTGATGTCTGAAGGACTCAAAAACGGGATCATATCTACGGCACACTTTAGGTGGACCGAAACGTACCGAATTAGGTCCCACTGACGATATCGAGTGCGCATACGCCAAAACGGTCACGTAACTTAGTAACTCAAGAAAATCAGTAGTCTCATACAGACAGTCGGGCAGTTCAGACGTGTGTGATCGTGCGTGTTTCATAACGGTCGTTCCGTTCTGCGCGTTATGCGATTCTTTTATATAATGGCTATATTTTATAGTTCATTTAATAAGCAGTGGTAATTGCTCATACATTCGAGTTAGTTACTCGTTAATTTATCCCTCATCCCGTCTCGCAACGGTACGTTCGTCGCGTGGCGTCCTACGACACGAGCCCACAGTCTTTGATGTTCATCAGAGTGTTTTGGGGAATCCCATGCGAGGGCCCCATCAAGGGTTTGTCGATTTAGCACCCGGAAAATCGACCGTCCCGAGGAGCTTAAATCACATCCACGGGGGAGGACCTAAATAAGTCAAGAAGGTCCACCTAAGGCCTAGAACCAAGGAGGACACATCCTACAACAAAAAGTGTATTTGATAAATCTCTTGGACGTAAGAAATCGGGAAGCTCTCGGACGAGTCCCGGTTACAGGGTCAAGTTAGTTAGATAAGAACAAACTATCGAACGCCGTCCTTGTCTTTCCTTAGTTGTTACGTCACTAACTCCTCACTGCGTCCCGCTGTCTATGTACTTCGCAGCCCATAACTCTACCAGAAAATTCCTCCTAGGCTTTAGGCCATACGGGTCGAAGTATATAAGCGTCATAAAGCCTACAAGCGTTCAAATTTTAAAAGTTATAAAATTACATGCATGAATATATTTGTACGAGGGTGGTCTGAAAAGTTTCCGACCTCAACGTGAAGATAGCAGCACTTGTAAATAAAAGCTAGTGAATTTCGTTGTTCATCTGTTGACAGTTACTCACCGAAGTTTCAGCCATTTTGGACTCGCAGTTGTTATGTAACAGTCGTTTGAGTAAGTTGATGTGAGTG
>NW_022639478.1:799381-809602 GCF_010583005.1 Odontomachus brunneus
TTTGGAAAGCTCTCGAGATGTGCTATAAGAATATGCAATGAAAAATGGGGTGTTCCATTTAAAAAAATTAATGTGACCTTGACCTGACCTTCGCTACGCAACCCAAGGTCAAACTGATGTGATCAGTAAATACATCTTTTTAAACGCCACAACTTTTATCTGAAACATTTTTTTCTAAAATGCTTAGTTTTCGAGATATTTCACCGTTCCGGAACTTTTTCCCATCTCTGTATATATATATATATATATATATATATATATATATATATATATATATATAAGGTTTTTTCCACGCCTATTTACAAAATGTAGCTCTGTAGTACCTTTCACAGTAATGCAGAAAACAAGCAAAAAATGCTTTCCTTCATACATTTTGCGTCTGCAAAATAAAATATATTCAAAAAGTATGCGCTTGCACGATTGGTGCGATGCATGGCTATGCGCGACAATTATATTTATGTAACAATTTTCCCACACCTATTTGGAAAATGTGGCTCTGTAGCACCCTTCAAAATAATTCAAGAAACAAGCAAATAATGCTTTCCTTTATAAATATTGCGTCTGCAAAGTGAAATATGTTCAAACAGTACGTGCTTGCACGACACATGGCACATGGCTGTGCGCGACAATTATATTTATGTAAGATTTTTCTCTCGCTTGTTTGCAAAAGGTGGCTATGTTTTAGTCTTCAAAATAATAAGGAAAAAAACAAGATAACAATGCTTTCCGTGCGAAATATAGCGTGCCAATAGAAATACGTTGCCGGTACGGAAAGTGCTGCGCTACAGTACTTTAGCGCAAATCGCTTAGCCTTCATACATAATATTTTTAATATTCCAATTGTTAATGTATAATACGTAGTACCTTTGATATTTGCAATCATGTTAAACATTATTTCAATAAAAAAGATAATCTTTGAGAACATTGACCATTTGAAAAGAAATGCAAGAAAATTCTTGCGTATGTCACTAATTCAGAGTTACTTTTGAATTACAAAAAAATTCTTCTCATTTCTTTTTAGTGAAAAGAATTTTTTTGAAAAAAAATTTTTTTGAAAAATTTAGAAAAATTTTACATAAATATAATTGTCGCGCATAGTCATGCGCCGCAACAGTCGTGCAAGCACATACCGTTTGAACATATTTTATTTTGCAGACGCAATATTTATAAAAGAAAGCATTTTTTGCTTATTTTCTGCATTATTGTGAAGGATACTACAGAGCTACATTTTGTAAATAGACGTGGAAAAAATCTTACATATATATAATTGTCGCGCATAGCCATGTGCCGCAACAATCATGCAAGCACGTACTGTTTGAACATATTTTATTTTGCAGACGCAATATTTATGAAGAAAAGCATTTTTTGCTTGTTTCCTGCATTATTTTGAAAGGCGCTACAGAGCCATATTTTGTAAATAGATGTGGGAAAATTGTTATATAAATATAATTGTCACATATAATCATGTACCGTGCCAGTTGTACAAGCGCGTACTGTTCAAAAATATTTTATTTAGCAGATGCAATATTTATGACAGAAAGGATTTTTTGTTTATTCCTTGCATTATTTTTAAGGGTGCTACAGAACCATATTTTGCAAATAAGTGTAGAAAAATTGTTATATAAATATAATTGTCCCGTACACACAATCATGTACCGTACGGGTGTATATCAGTTGGACACGGGGCAATTGGACACAGTCCAATCACAAGTCGCTGTTCCAAGGGACGCTACAAATGTCTCTAATCACACGGTGCTGTGATTGGCTGTGTCCAAATGCACCGTGTCCAAGTGCACCGCTACCCTACCAGTCGAGCAAGCGCGTAGTATTCGAAAATATTTTATTGAGCAGACGCAATATTTATGATAGAAAGCATTTTTTGTTTGTTCCTTGCAGTATTTTGAAGCATGCTGCAGAGCCACATTTTGCAAATACGTGTGGGAGAATTGTAACATAAATATAATTGTCGTGCATAATCATGTATCGCACCAGTCATGCAAGTGCGTAATGTTTCAACATATTTTATTTTGCATACGCAATGTTTATGAATAAAAGTATTTTTTGCTTGTTTTTTGCACTATTATCGCCGGTATTATTATCGATTTGCAAAAATATGATATATAAATGCTGTGACTGCTGCACTTAAGTATTATAGTGCAACACTTTTTGCTGTATATGAGAGAAAATATATTTCGTGTCGTTGACATTACATGTTCCATATCTTTTTTTACACGTTCCCCATATTAATTTGAGAGGTGCTACATAATCAGATTTACACCTATAAAAAGATATATTATGCGTATTCCAGCATTCACTACCAGTATTGAAAGTCTATAGTATATGTAACACTAACTATACATTTTCATATATTGCCAATGACTATTGGAACGCAACTATAGGCAACAGCTGTATGTACAATTGGTTCGTACACGCCATAACACGAATATACATATGTACAAGTGCTAATGCACGGATCGTGCGGACGCAAAACAGGAAGGTTGGCTATCAAGCTATCTGAACTAAAATGCAGTTATATTACATTTTCCGTAGTATCTACCCCCGCTAAAGTTTGTCTCATACGTATTACATTCACTAACCAAACAAATTTTTATATCTTTCTTGTATTAGTACTAATGGCTCCTGCACACAGGACGCGGTAATGTTTGCCACGCGGCGGAAGTTCGCGTGACAGCCAATCAATATGCTACTTTCCGTAATAACCTTCTAGCTCTTACAGAAAAACAACATATTGATTGGCTATCGCGCGGACTTCTGCCGCGCGGCAAGCATTACCGCGTCCTGTGTGCAGGAGCCATAAGGGTGCTACAGAGCTCGACTTTCGCGTTAGGCTCTAAAAAATTTTTTATTAATTAAAATATAGACTCGTACTGTACCTCAACCAAATGTTCAATCACAATAATTTAGACCTTTTTTTCAACATTTTCTCCAAAAAACACTGTCGCACTCTTGTGATTATTTTCCTCATTATGAATATCACAATCATATTACAATTTTCTCTGTTTGCTCAAAATTTGGCCAAATACCAACATTAGTTTCGGGTCCTCCGCGAGATGTCTCTACTTGAACTCCTATAGAGGGAGCGGTGCACTTGGACACGGTGCATTTGGACACAGCCAATCACAGCACCGTGTACTTAGAGACATTTGTAGGGTCCTTTGAAACAGCGACTTGTGATTGGACTGTGTCCAATTGCCCCGTGTCCAACTGACATACACACTCCTATAGACCCTTAGCGCCAACGAGTATACGTAGCAGGGTCCTTATTCTTGAAATAGTTGCGTATACATAAGTTTTACTGCGCAAGTTTAATCATACCATAAAATAGCTGCGCAGTAAAACTTACGTGTACGCAACTAGTTCGAGAATCGAGCCCCTGGAAAGCGCGCACCCATAAACACCTCTTGGTAACAAGTGCAGATGGCGCATCAAGCAATCGTCTATAACGGTATCACAAAAACGCCGATGTAGCAACTTTCAGCTTTTCACCGCTGTTATCGACTTGTAGCTCGTTTTCAGGCCTGCAACCAATAAGAGAGAGAGAGACATAGAGACTTGTAGCTCGTGCTATCGTATGGTTTGTGCATCTTTTGCACTCATAGCGACGACGACGCAGGCGACGGGTCTCGCTGTTTTGCGTTTGTAACATTGGACAGATAATGAAGTGCCACGAGGACAAGCATGATATTTTCTTGTGACTTATCGAGGCACACATGAGAAAGGGAAGAAGGTGAGTATCGTCTTTTTCTCTGTTCTTTTTCCGGAGAGCAGCGAATGTAGTCCTTTCGTCGCGCTCTTTTCACATCTCGCTTACAATTTCTCCCTCCTCTTTTTCCGTAGATAAAACCTGAGTATATGTTTATTTTACTTGAAATAAAAAAGCGCAAAGATAGTGCAAGCAAAAAATTAACCCGGCGACATTCTGTCCTCTTTAATTGCACTTTCTACGCTTTCTCTCTGTAATTGTTCTCTGCTCTTCCGAATTACTGTGTATCTGGTTCGTTCCTTCTTGTGCGTTATTATTTTCCTCTTTAAGAATAATCTTTTCCCAGTAGAACTTGTAGACATTTAAAATCTATTGCTAAAATTCTCTGTGTATGATGATGCGTACTCCTCTGCGGACAGGCCTAATAAACATCATCGCCGTCGACAATAAGACTCGTGACGGACAATGTATGATACGCGGTATCGACAACTGATACGACGCAGAGACTTGAGATACATCAGGAGCAGCAGCACTCAAACAGTCTCCTGAGTTCAAAAGTTGCATCTTATTGCCAAAGAGAGACATCATTTGTTAACAAGGATATTGAAAGGATATTGAAAGAGGATCATTTGTTAACGATGGATCTTTAAGAAAGATCCCCACGTCCACACTATCTCGACTCCCATGCACTTCTGGATCAACAAGCCAGCGGGCAGGTACTACGGCTTCAGCAGCTGCCGATATCCTGCCACACCTGTGCCCAAGACATACTTCAGTAAGTATATCAAAGTATACCAGTACAGTTCAATTTATTGAAGAAATATGAACAAATTAGCAGAATGAGATAAAACATTTACGTGAATTTTAATAGTTAGATGCTTATATGTAGATTATGACACTATGTATATAGACATCTATATATGAAATGTTATTTAAGTAAACATCCAAGTAATTAATGGATGTCATTTAAAAGACATATGGCTTGCTAAATAATTAACTAAGAAAAGTTCTTTTAGAATCCTAATGTAAATTTGTGGATGTTGATTTCTAAATAAGTTTGAGTCAGAATTCTCTAGTTACATAGTTCTTATTTTCAAAAAAAAATCTACCAATCTGTCACATAATAAAATGAAGATTTCATGAAATTTATCTTTTTTAAACTTATATTTATAATTAATACAATGTAACACTAAATAAATTAATACCAAACAGATATTGTATATCCATCCTAAAATTTAATTATTTTTTTAAATATATTTTTAATATAATTTATAATATTTTACATAATTTCCACTATTTACATGAAAAAAAATCATGTATATATATCACATAGAAAATACAAATAATCTGCATAGACATAATCTTAAAATTTATAGTACAACTTTGGTCCTAACTGATGTTTGCTTGCAGACCGATGTGTGCACGGTGGCGAGCTCAGGAATGTGGTGACTCCGGTGCCTCGACTCATGGGCCTCGGTAATGCAGTTGGAAACGCGGCTGGACCCAGTAATGTCAGTTCCTGCCGCAACGTCGGCCGGCCGAGCACGCGAGTCCGCAACGAGAGTAATCGGCACGGTTCGTCGTCGCTCAGGGCCGCCCGGCTCGCCCAGCTGAACAACATCCCTAAGTAATTAATGAAACACAAAAAGGTCTACTAAGAGGAGATTCTGAGGAACATGCTCTTCCTATATACAGGGTGACTCACTTATACATGTTTCTATCAGCGGAAAGTAATAAATGAAAGTTATAAATGAATCGCCCTCGGTTCGCAGTCCCACGTTGAAATAAAAGATAAGGCACGCGACGAAGTGCTATCGAGACGCTTATCGTTTCACGAATTGTTCGCAGCAATGTCACCGACACCAGCAACAATCAATTGATATTGTCCAACGCGACCGCGAGCGGCACCAACAGGAGTCTACTGGGTTTTTCCGAGTTCAGCGACGCGGAATTGGCTGGCTATCGGCTGCGTTGCGGCATATGGATCACTTTTGTCGTAGCGTCAACTTTCGTAGCTGCCGCTAAATTCTATTTCGGTTATCGAGTAAGTGTACACGTATGCCGCTATTTTCAACGATAATTCCGTTTTCCTTTGTGTACTTTCCATTTGCTAACACAAGTCGACACAAACATCATTTCACTTTGTTTCATATTCAGTGAATAGTAAAGATAGAATGATGTTTGCGCCAACTTGTGTGACTAAATGGAAAGTACTTCTCATATTTTCTCGGCGACTCTTGATCGTGTTTCATCGCCTACATAGGGACCGGGACTGGAGATACTAGTGTTCTGCGGGTTACTGCTGATACTATTGATCGCGTGTCTGTATTCGATCTTCTGCCGCGTTCAGAATCACGGTCGACCAGAGCACCGTATGCAGGAGGACCATATCGCTGCCCTAACGAGCGCCTCCGACGTGTCCGTCGGCGAAAGCGTGAGGCCGACTGTGCCGACGACGGTGAGACAAAATCCGCCGCCACCGACGACGGTGAGGCAAAACCCACCTCCGCCACCTTATCATATCGCCATCCTAATACCGCCGCCTAATACTACGGACGAGACACCGCCGCCGTCTTACGACAAGGTCATGCGATGAAATCAGTGAAAGTTGATGCAAAATCGAGCCAACAACTTGCTCAGGCTCATTTTCTCGTTTTTCATATTATTTCTTGGCGACGTGAGCTAGAAAAACGCGAGGAAATACAAGGTTTAACGATGAAATCGGTACACCACTGTGAAGTCGAGCCAAATTGTCGAACGAGGAAATATCGTGGCACGCGACACATCCATTTTCTGCTCGCATGAAATAGTTGAACCGTACAATTAACTCGCTCGCAAAAAACGGAAAATCGATTCGGGAAAGGTCGCGTGACATGAACTTTCCCTGCACTTCCCTTGCGATATTTTCACGTCTGTTCAGGAGTGTAGTTGGCGAGTTAGCAAAGGGAAATTCCAAGAGAGGTAGTAGTTGGGAGAAGATGATTTCGCGATTTTCCAGTTCCAAAATCCTAGCTGCACCTCTACGCCAAAACTATAATAGACAACCGCGTGTTACGCGCGATTGTGAAATTACAATATATACAGGGTGATTCGAAATAGCGCGTAAAGTGTTAGCGGGTAAACCGCTTACTTAAACACAAAAGAAAAAATAATTCAAAGTTGATGGTTTCCGAATTATAATTTTTTTTTTTTTTAGATTAAGCTCCAGAAAGTGCAAGCGACATTATCGAATTAATTTCGATAAATCGTTTTTTTTCTTCCGTGATTTGTGTCCTCACCTTAGACTTAGGATAAGGAATCCGCGCGCTACCTGCAACTCCGAATCACCTAAAAAACTTCCAATACAATTATAAGACTTTACAATCGACTACGATCTGATCCGCGCGAATGATATGCCGTACCCTCTTGTTATAAGTTATAACAAGCGGATACAAATCCACATAGAATAGGTAATTTTCACGTCTGTGATAAGAACGCAATGATGTAACATTGATGACACATACATACACAGCGAGGATTTGAAAGAAAAAAATGAAAGAAATTGGTGACATTATTTTCTAGTGACCATTAATATAAATCAAGAATGGTTTGTATTCGCCAACGAATTTGCATTTGATGCGGACAAAACTGTATTCTAATTTTATACACTGTAATCATATACGAGATTATGTAATATATTTGACTTAGGTTTAGCTCACAGCGCGTTGTAAACGATTTGTTGATCTACTCGTTTACGCTTTGGTTCTTCTGTGACTAGTTTTAGACTTTTTAGGAGAGAAGTTCGAATTAAAGCCAAAGTACAGATGCGCAGTTTCACGTCAACAGTTAACTAAAAATACCAAGTAGAAGTGTCAGAAATCTATGTCTAATTTAAATACTCCAACTGTATCATTGAAAAGAATTCAAGATAAATGAAGACGTTTGGTATTTTTAATCAGGCAGTTGATATGAAAGTATACTTGCTTTCTGGCTTTGATCAATCTCGCTCTTCTAAATTGTAATTTCATATCAAAGTGCATTTCTGATTTTCCTTCAAGATTCCTATGAAGATATTCGCATTTCAGAGAGAGCATCGCTTGTTGAATTGCAAAATATTTCCAGAATATCGTCGAATCGTTCGTTACGTCCGTTCGATATTTTGGCTATCTTTACTGCAGAATTGCTACAGAAGTGTTCGATTAAATACGACACACGTGCGCGACGCACACGCACAGATACACACACTTATTCACATGATATGAAAGAAAAGAAGCGCACAAATTTAAGCGTGTGACTCGAGTCGAGAGGAATATGAAAAGTTCGCAAAACGCATGCACGACTCGGTCACCACTTATGACAAACTGATAATAATGCGGAGTGTTCGAAAATCGGCATGTTTGACGCACGTAGTGCGTTAATTTCTTCTCGAAAACCGATTCGATCTTTCTGAAACGATGTCCCATCTGCGGGACCAACATTTTATTACGAATAAAATGTGATTTTAGTAACAAATAATATCTATAGTATCTTAAAGATGGAACACGATCCTTCGAATATAAAATCGAGTGAATATTTGCTGTCTGATTCCGGTAACAATCTGAGATCCTTAAAAATTAAGAGCAACTGTATTCTGTTTACCTAAATGCGCTCATTACCGAACACCGCATGCACGGTGTAGAATATCGCGTGCTTCACAATATACAGAGCACACGCGCGGAGTTTCACTATACGACATGTAACACAGATGTTGGAGAAAGCTACGAATTGTCGTATAAAATCATAATACGATTTTGTATTTCTCTTTTTCTCGGTGAATGCGTAAATGGAGAAAGAAAGAGAGAGTATGGTGCGTATAAAATAATTGCTTACATCATAACCCTGTATATTTAAGGATATCTATATATAATACACACTAATGTATGTGAGATCTCGTTTGAATGTTCTTTGCAACTATATAAGTCGCAACTGTATCGTGATGTACAAAATTTATCATACTTTTTAACTGCACTTAAAAGACACATTTTAATCGAAAGAAGCGGACGGAAACAAATTCTCTATTCTTTACATGCATTTTTCAATGCAAAATAAAATTGAGAAAAATAAAATTTAAAAAAAGAAAACTTATACACATGCAATTATAAATAGATACAAAATAAAATTAAAGAATATGGATCTTGTTTCCGTATACTTTCAGATTTTTCTTTTTTTTCTCATTCTACTGCCATGATATATATTTATTTTATTTTGAATTACGAAAAGCGTAAGTGCAGCTGAAAAGAGTAGATGGACCTAAGATCCGTTTTTCCTACATGTCATTGTTTAAGAAAATCGCAGTCGGTTCGCCGCACGCGAAGTGTCGTTTAAAAGTATCTTCGTCGATTCTGTTCTTGTTATCTACACCCTCTTCGAGTTAAATAGATCATTAGAATAGCTAGAATAGAAATAAATGTCTTCTTGTACCAGGAAGAGAGAAAGAAGAAAAGCCACGAGATGAGCAGAGAGCGCAGCTAATAAGAGCGAATCCGTTTAGCAAAGACGCAACACAGTTCGAGATTGACGAAGGTATAAATATAAGCGTGTTTAAGTCGTACACGAAGTACACGCGACGACGGGACGTAAGTAAATAAAAAAATCTTTCTTCGTGAAGCGAGAAAGGTGAGTTCTCTAGCTCTAATAATATATATAATTGTATTACGGTATCATCGGTCTTGAAGAAACATTCATTGAGAACTTTTTTTTGGATCATGATGCAATCGGTGATACAACCGCCACACAAAATGCAAGTAAAGCTTAAATTCTGAATTTGTCGTCCCCCTCCCCCTCTCTCTCTCTCTCTCTCTCTCTCTCTCTCTCTCTCTCTCTCTCTCTCTCTCATCTACAGATAGTAAAACTTTTCAATTTTTAGCATTAAGTAATAAACTATAAATTCATAAATATAAAGATTAATAATTAAATCAATTTGTAATATACAATAAACTTTTTTCTTCAAGAACGACGATACATTTCTTTTTTCCATCAAGTGACAGTGTATATAGGATGTTCCGCGTAAGACGTGCCAAAAGAAAAATATAAGTAGAACATAAAAATGAACAGATAAAAATTGTAAAGGTCATTTTTCAAACAACCACGTAAAATTTCGAGATATTAATTAAAATGGTTAGGCATATCAGAGTGCGGAGACGCGGCAGGCGGGACATACGGCTCGCTGCGGCCGGCGAAGAAAATGGACGAACGCATACGTACACGGACATACCCATAGTGCTACCCATTTCCAAACGGCCCACCTCTCTGACCTATAAGATAGGTCCGCGAGCAATCGTCCATTTTTTTCGCCGGCCGCGGCGATCCATATGTCACCGGCTGCCGCGTTCTAATATGTCTAAATATTTTAATTAATATCTCGAAATTTTACGTGATTATTTGAAAAATGACCTCTACAATTTTTGTTCACTTTTATCTGTTCTACTTATATTTTTCTTTTGGCACATCTTACGCGGGACACCCTGTATATATATATA
>NW_022639478.1:809782-818111 GCF_010583005.1 Odontomachus brunneus
CTCTCTCTCTCTCTCTCTCTCTCTCTCTCTCTCTCTCTCTCTCTCTCTCTCATCTACAGATAGTAAAACTTTTCAATTTTTAGCATTAAGTAATAAACTATAAATTCATAAATATAAAGATTAATAATTAAATCAATTTGTAATATACAATAAACTTTTTTCTTCAAGAACGACGATACATTTCTTTTTTCCATCAAGTGACAGTGTATATAGGATGTTCCGCGTAAGACGTGCCAAAAGAAAAATATAAGTAGAACATAAAAATGAACAGATAAAAATTGTAAAGGTCATTTTTCAAACAACCACGTAAAATTTCGAGATATTAATTAAAATGGTTAGGCATATCAGAGTGCGGAGACGCGGCAGGCGGGACATACGGCTCGCTGCGGCCGGCGAAGAAAATGGACGAACGCATACGTACACGGACATACCCATAGTGCTACCCATTTCCAAACGGCCCACCTCTCTGACCTATAAGATAGGTCCGCGAGCAATCGTCCATTTTTTTCGCCGGCCGCGGCGATCCATATGTCACCGGCTGCCGCGTTCTAATATGTCTAAATATTTTAATTAATATCTCGAAATTTTACGTGATTATTTGAAAAATGACCTCTACAATTTTTGTTCACTTTTATCTGTTCTACTTATATTTTTCTTTTGGCACATCTTACGCGGGACACCCTGTATATATATATATATATATATATATATATATATATATATATATATATATATATACACACACACACACACACACACGTGTGTGTGTGTGTGTGTAAAATTACAGTCTCTTCGAAGTATAATAATAAATCAATGATACTGATTGCAAACCACATTTACGATCTTTTACGGAATATACATATTATATCGAGATAAAAGTACTTCGAAAGCTACTGTATAGATCATATATATTTATCGAAGAAACAAGATGAAATATTTCTGATTTAACCCTCGTTTTTCGCTCTTTATCTCGTGAAAGCCGTTCTTTTGAACACTGGTCGAAGTTAATCGAGATACAACCGATTCTTCGTTTCTTTCCAATCCTATATATCCGCTTAAAATTAATTCGACTAATGAAAGTAATAACGATCTTTTGGAGAAATTATTTAAACAATGCTGAAATTTCTGTATGGTCAATTTCGTTAATTATTTTTAGAAAGACGAAAAATTGGTTAGATATCAGTCATTTGAAGAATTCTAGTGCTTTAATACGCTTTTCCATGAGTTCAAGGAATTTTATCTTAAAACTACATATTATCTGTTGTATCTTACAATAATTATTTAATTTACATCTGAAAACAAGGAGAGAGAGAGAGAGAGAGAAAGAGTTAAATCTAAATCAATTTTCTTGAAAAAGCGAATTAAACCACTTTCTCGCTGAAACCTTCATTCCGATTAATGTTCATAGCAACGGCACTAATAAGTGTTGCCATACACGATAGCGAATCCGATGAGTCCCAGGCTCTTGCGCACTGCCAGCAACAATATTTGGCGCAAACCATAACGATACGAGAACCTAACGATTATTCTCCGTGCGCTATCTAAACCCTCTGAATTTCGAACAACTTGACATCCGTGTCGTACCATATGGGTGGCTCGACATTTCTAAGATATATCACACCCCACATGTACGTGCGGAACCACGCAGTTGTACCAGGGTTAGCCTGATATCGCCTGATAAGAATAGGATGTGGTACCGGTAGCAAACCGACTAAGGTACCGTGTTGCAGGAATTTCAAGATCTCGCTCTCGTCAGTCAGTCCCCTGTAGTATTAATCGGATCAATAAAAAACGTGAACAGACAATGACGCTGATTATTATTGCTTTGTAGGACCATTTTTTGGCTGTCGGAAAAAAACATTTAAATTTGAAAAACTATCTTGGCTTTTGTGTTACTAAAAAAGAAATAGACATAGATTTAAGCGTTTTTTTCCTGAAACTGGAAGAACAATTTAGGATTCTACTTACTTGTCGATACAGATCTTTTCAACCTGCGGCACAAGCACCTGAAGCAGTCGCATGATGGTCTGCAAGGGAAGCTTGCTCTTCCACTGGTATACCCAGTCGCTGGATGGTACCCATTGATTCACGTTGTTAACATTGGAATTATTTGTCTGCTCTGCCACACGAATGCCTCCCTTCTGCTCGGAATTAAATAGATTTTGGTCATTGTTACTCGTGAGAAAATTAGCCACAAACGTGCATCGACGTAATTCTTACCGGTACCACGGAATTCTTGATCACGCTCGTCGAATCCTCCTCCATATCGTTTGGTGTCTTGCTGTCGCGATTGTTGATGGACTTACCGATGTCGACGCTTGCTGCTGGACTCAGCGGATGCGCTGATTCTTTCTCTGTCATCTTTTCGATACCTGTTTTATCGCAATCAGCTTGTGTATTTCCAGAAAATGAACATTTCAGATAGACGAAAAGACGGCAGGCCAGTGAAAATATGGGAGAGAAATATTCGTATTCCACGCTGCTTCTCAACAAAGTCGAACACCAAAGAAAACTCACCTGGAGTCTCCAATAAGGACGCCTTCAAAGTACCGGGCTCAGCAGGTTGCGCGGGATGCGATCCTTCCATCGCAGCTTCGCTGACGTTCTCATTGGATGTGCTGGCGGGTACATGACGACGCTGTCTCTTACTAAGAGACTTTGCGATCGTGTTGCAGTCGCTGGGCAGGTTTGCGAGCGCATGAAACACTTGCCGCTTGCGTATTATAGTGTAGACTAAGTTGCTGTTCCCATCGAACTGATACTAAAAATGAAAAACACATAGAATGGAAGTGATTGTCCATCTATTTGTCGTTCTTTCATCGCGATCGCATTTACTTGGATAATATTGTTGAAAATCTCCAATAAAAAGAACACCAAGTGGTGATTAGTGGGCGCTGAGAACAAGAACCACGGTGTACTGAATGCCTCCAATAAATGCAACAACTTTGTGCTAGCTACCATAGACAAGGTTTTTAAATACGGCGAAACATTGACCAAGATTGTCAGGAGACAGTCGAATAACGGTTGCAGTCTCTGGTGGCCAGTCGTGATGATTTTATGGAATACAGTGACTAAAAGATCAGCATGCGTTCCTAAAATGTAACAATTCAAGTGTACCAAAGCGCAACTCAAAGAGATAAGTTTAATAATGACAATCAATTACTTATGACTGAAATCATTGGATACGATAATTGATGTTATCATACCTGTGAAAACGGGTATATCCATAGGCACTGTAGCTGTATATGGCTTATTCAGTCTCACTCCGAAATTGCGCTCTCCGCTCAAGAGAAGCAAGATAAATACACCGATATGCATCAAGCCAACCCGTGCTAAAATTTAATTCATTAGAAAATTATTAAAGAAGTTAATTTGTTTTCCCCAATTATTGTGCGAACGTAAGAATAAAAAGATGAAAATTTACATTGGTCAGCGCGCGAATCATTTAAATGATAAAGTATCGGCACGAGAACCTCGAGAACGTCTGAGCTCTTCAACACGTAATACAGGAACTTCTTGTTATAATCGCACATCTTCCAAAAGAAAACCAACAATTCCTGATGAAAATGCACCTTCTTGGTCGAATTCGGTAGATAAGTTTGCATTAAGGGATTGTTCAACAACCTGGTGATACCCCTTAAGACAAATTGAAAATCTGTGGACAGAAAACAGTGACGTATTTTGCACAGAACGATTCTAACTTGGTAAAATAATCTACAGATGAAGTCAAAGCTAATGAGAAAGCTGAGATCTAGCATGATAAATTGTGATGAAAGAGGATATTACCTTCATCGCGATGAATTCGACTCAAATAATTGATGAACAAGTTGTCTCCGATCGTGCCTTCCTCCAACGGCGCTCCGCCGGTAGTATCGTGATCCAGAGTCACGATTAGAATCTGCAGCGCGACATCGACTAGAGGCTCCAAGGAATCGGTGAACAGTAAGTGATTATATGGTACTCCATAACCGACTGGATCATACGCACATACAGTGTTCAGCAGTGATGTGAACATGGGCAATACATGTCTACGAATAATCACAAGTAATTTGATACATATTATGTATACAATTAATGGCTGTGTTCAATAGAGAAAATTGCCACGCAACTGTAAAATTCGTGAATCTCACTGGTATTCATGCTCTTAGTCAAGATTTAGAGCATTCAGTTAAGATTAAAAGTATATATACCAATCAAATTTATAAATTGTACAACAGTTACAAAGCAACCTTTTCTCTGTTGAGCAAAGCTATTGATTACATACAAAATATATATTAAATTTTATTTCATAGTAAAAATATATATGTAATCAACAGTTATATTTATACTGCTATTATTTATACTGCTAAACGCAGCCAGTATGGTACTTGATCAAAATAGATTACCTGTTTTCGCTGCTGGTTAAGTGTTGAATCCATCTGTTTGGCATGACCGACAGATCCACTGGCGGATTGTACATTGTTTCACTGAAGCATGTCAACAGAAGTTTCAGCAATTCCGTACGGTTCGAGTCCAGAATGGGGTATCTGGGTGGTGAATACGCGAAACCTACTCCTGCTTCCCAGATATATTCGCAACTGTCTATAGTTTGTAGCTCTTCAGCTTTATCCTGCAAAGACGAACGACTTTAGTAAGATACCACGATTCCTTGTTACACTTTTGATAGCTAAGATATCACAGACTTACCGGCCCTGACTTTCTACTAGCAGCTACAGTAAAATCAGGACAAAACAATAAATCCTGAAAAACAAAGATATAGGTTACTTTGGACATAATCCCTTTTGTTAGACTACTTATACCAGTTAATATATAATTAATAGAAAAAATGCTCTATTCTAGTAGTATACTTGAAATATTTTACACAAAGTGCATTCAACAGGGAATGGGCCAATGGTAAACTCTCTTCATTATCTTTCCCAGGCAGGCTGGACCAGAAAAAGCCTTTCCAATCAGAATCCTCAAATATGTAAGGTAACAAACGTGTAAGTAAGCGGCAGCAGTTCAGGACAGTCTGATGTTCTCGCTGAGTCCTGCAGCTACTGTCTACTGCCTTGACTAACTTCTCAACTGCCTTGTAACACAATGTTGCCAAGTTGGAAGGTGCTTCTTCCCTCAATATACGAATCTCTGGAGCCGGAATCAGAGTGAAGATGTCCTGAACATTCGTAACGTTCTCGGACCAAAACTGATCCCAAAATGTATCGTCTGATGCGTCAATCACCTGCAAAATAATATGAATTATTAATAGATTTTTAACTGTGGCAGATAGTATCAGACAATATCACCATAGACTAGCGATATTATAAGTTTTCCAGTAGTTTGCAAAACCTTGTTTCTCAACAGAAAGAAAATAATTCAAAAATTTCTTTTAGCTTTTAATATATGACTTTTAATATATAGTTTACATGTAGTTTAACATATAATCTAATATATAGTTGTACATTTAATTATACAATTAATTGTAAACTTAATTGTATACCGTAATATCACAAATTTTACTTTCTAGGTATACTCGTGACGAATTATCATTGTAAATCAATAATTTTGTTAAAAATTGCCTTTTTATTGACCTGTCAACCAATCATATGTTATTTGATCGGACAATAAACAATAGACGTTTTTACCTGAGTTTTCGACGTCAATTGCACTACAGCCTTACGGAAATTTAGTTTTGTGTCGGCGTTGCCCATTGTAATCGTCGCCCTTATCCGTTCAACAATTAAGCTCTGTTATAGCAAAAGGAGTAAAAACGCTTCGAAACTCTTCAAACGAGCACCATCGTCGCCATGTTTGTATAGTGACAGCAGCTGACTTTAGAGCTGCGTTCCAAAATTCTACTCAGTGAGTAGAGTACATTTAATTGACCAATTATGATAAAGAAATTCTAGTTATCTTTGTTCTTATTGGTCAATGAAATGCTACTCTACCCGTCGAATAGAGTTTTGGAACACAGCCCAAGACTTCACGACTTCAATATATGACTGAGGGCACCTAACTTGAGCAATGGCGTTGGGGCATGAGTCACTGATACGCCTCTAGCCAAATATTGAAGGAAGGAAGGAAGGAAGGGCACCTAACTTTAGTGACCCTACGATATTGCTCCGACCAATGACGTATACACCTAGACTCTTTGATTATATAACCATGGACTGCTAGCGGCGATTCTAATGCAGGATTCACATCGCATCCGATGTCCGACGTACGACGTCCGATATCCAATAAAAGAATAGCTTTCCAATGGAGAATTGAATTCTATATTAGAAAGCTGTTCTCCTATTGGATATCGGACGTCGTACGTCGGACATCGGACGCAGTGTGAATCCTGCATGGCTGCGTTCAGAAACCCTACTCGGTGAGTAGAGTAACATTTAATTAGCCAATCAGAGCAAAAGGAACTAAGATTTATTTATTATGATTGGTTTATTAAAGTAACTCTACTCATCGAGTAGAATTTCTGAACATAGCCCATAAGGGTGCTATTTCACGTGTCGTACGACAAGCTTTTCGGATACGTTTATTGGTTGGCGAATAGAGTATTTCTAGGTTCTCTGTTCGTCAACCAATGAATGTATCCAAAAGCTTGTCATACGACACGTGAAATATCAGCCTAAAGCAGGATTCACACTGCATACGACGTCCGATATCCAATAAAAGAATAGCTTTCCAATAGATAATTGAATTCTCTATTAGAAAACTGTTCTCCTGTTGGATATCGGACGTCATACATCGGACATCGGACGCGGTGTGGACGCGTTCGGTATAAACATACTATATGAGATTAAACTTATTAATAACTAACATTTTTTGAAAATTAACTATCTGATGCTCACGTTATCCGCTATGCTACTCTAACTCTAACTAACTCTACTCGAGCATCGGAAAGCAGTATTGAGTTGTCTTGAACGATGAAGATACTAGATGGTTGTGCCTATTACATTTTTCGATCCTGGAACTAACTCGTACTCGATTTAACGTAAACACCCTAATTGCTCCTGCACACAGGACACGCAGCGGAAGTTTGCACGACAGCCAATCAATATGCTGCTTTCCGTAATAACCTTCTAGCTCTTACGGAAAAACAACATATTAATTGGCTGTCGCGCGGATTTTTGCCGCGCGGTAAGCATTATCGCGTCCTGTATGCAGGAGCCATTAGCAACGTAAACGCTTCTAATATCCGCGTATCACATGGTGATACATATTAGAAAGACCTAATAGTATAGTAGAAGTAATAAAAAGAATAAAGCCAGCGGCACACGATGTTTGTTTTCGTGCTGGATTGCTTGCTGGATGGAAATACTCTATTCTGATTGGTCCGTCTTGAGAAAAATCCTAATCAGAACAGAGTATTTCCATCCAGCAAACAATCCAGCATGAAAACAAACATCGTGTGCCGCTGGCTTTAGACTTTCTTGAAAACCACAAATACTTTAGGTATAACAAAATTAATTATAGAAAATTATGTTAAAATTGTTATGAATTATGAGGGAAAATTAATGAGCCAAAAATGTCAATATATCAGACATAAATTGACAAAAATTATTTTATTTCAAAGACAATAATATACCGTCATTTGGGATAACTTTTATATCGCTGATATGAAAGTTCTATCCGTTTAATGATGCCACATGTTTTTGTAAGCCGTTGCAAATTGTTCAAAGTTACCCCGGTGTTCCAAGTTACCTCAAATAACGGTATTTTAAATAATTTTTTAAAAAATGTTGAACGTTCTTTTTATAATATTATATAATATATATTATATAATATATAATATATATATATATATATATATATATATATATATATATATATATATAATGGGAACGTTACTTTTTAAAAGTAACGCGTTACCATTACCGTTACTTGCGGTAAAAAGTAACTCGTTACTCGTTACTGATTCTAAAAAGTAACGCGTTACCGTTATTTGAAAAGTAACGATAAAAAAATCGTTACTTTCCGTTACTTTTGTAAAAAAAAAAATGTTAAAATCAGCTTATAAAACGAATTATTACCGGTACTTATCCAGTTTAGCGACTCACCTCCTATTTCGATGATAGTAGACTCAATCGACGCGTTTTTGTTAAAGAAACAACTTTTTCCTATGACAAAATCGTCGCTCTCTACTGCGAAGCGAGAAATTAATTGTTAAAGATGTTAGGTATGATAGGTTAAGAAACCGGGAGCGGTGCACTTGGACACGGTGCATTTGGACACAGCCAATCACAGCACCGTGTGATTAGAGACATTTGTAGGGTCCCTTGGAACAGCAACTTGTGATTGGACCGTGTCCAATTGCCCCGTGTCCAACTGATATACACCCAAGAAACCA
>NW_022639478.1:818121-826485 GCF_010583005.1 Odontomachus brunneus
TGCTGGATTGCTTGCTGGATGGAAATACTCTATTCTGATTGGTCCGTCTTGAGAAAAATCCTAATCAGAACAGAGTATTTCCATCCAGCAAACAATCCAGCATGAAAACAAACATCGTGTGCCGCTGGCTTTAGACTTTCTTGAAAACCACAAATACTTTAGGTATAACAAAATTAATTATAGAAAATTATGTTAAAATTGTTATGAATTATGAGGGAAAATTAATGAGCCAAAAATGTCAATATATCAGACATAAATTGACAAAAATTATTTTATTTCAAAGACAATAATATACCGTCATTTGGGATAACTTTTATATCGCTGATATGAAAGTTCTATCCGTTTAATGATGCCACATGTTTTTGTAAGCCGTTGCAAATTGTTCAAAGTTACCCCGGTGTTCCAAGTTACCTCAAATAACGGTATTTTAAATAATTTTTTAAAAAATGTTGAACGTTCTTTTTATAATATTATATAATATATATTATATAATATATAATATATATATATATATATATATATATATATATATATATATATATATAATGGGAACGTTACTTTTTAAAAGTAACGCGTTACCATTACCGTTACTTGCGGTAAAAAGTAACTCGTTACTCGTTACTGATTCTAAAAAGTAACGCGTTACCGTTATTTGAAAAGTAACGATAAAAAAATCGTTACTTTCCGTTACTTTTGTAAAAAAAAAAATGTTAAAATCAGCTTATAAAACGAATTATTACCGGTACTTATCCAGTTTAGCGACTCACCTCCTATTTCGATGATAGTAGACTCAATCGACGCGTTTTTGTTAAAGAAACAACTTTTTCCTATGACAAAATCGTCGCTCTCTACTGCGAAGCGAGAAATTAATTGTTAAAGATGTTAGGTATGATAGGTTAAGAAACCGGGAGCGGTGCACTTGGACACGGTGCATTTGGACACAGCCAATCACAGCACCGTGTGATTAGAGACATTTGTAGGGTCCCTTGGAACAGCAACTTGTGATTGGACCGTGTCCAATTGCCCCGTGTCCAACTGATATACACCCAAGAAACCAGTCATTGCAACGTAAAGTCTGTTAGTTAGAGTTGCACTTACTGTATTAGTGTAACACAGTGTGCAGCAACTTCAAAATACTTAAATTAAGAATATTTTTAATATATTTAACATTTGTAACACGGGAAAAATATCGGACGACATTAGGTTGGGTTAGGTTAGTTTTTGGGAGGGTGCGGGGGGCGCGTCGCATTATCTCAATTAGAGGATTTGATTAGTTAACTCGTGACGCAGCAAATGATGCGTCACGTCGTCCGTTGCAGACCAATCAAATCGTCCTATTTTATTGCCTAACTTTACGATGAATAAAATGGGACGATTTGATTGGTCCGCGAAGGACGACACTCGCGTAACGCGCTAAGTGGGAACGCACCCTTATTAAATCATCGGCTGCACTCCGCATACGATGTATTTGGTCTGTTCTTTCAGCTGCATGTTGAACTGGTGCAATAAGTTAAAGTGAGATAAGTATATGTTTTCTCACTCTAACTTATTGCACCAGTTCAGCAGCTGAAAAGATAGACCAATTGTAGAACAGGCCTTAAGTATGTCAGAATGGCCGAAACGGGTAAGAAGATAAACTTGAATAAAACCGCGTCGAAATATAAATGTATGTATCGTAAAGACGACAAAACGTCATCGTGTTCGGAGTACGTTCTACGAAAGACGGGATTCCCGAAATTTAACAGAAAAGGAAACCACATTTATGTGAACAATAAAACTCACTTTAAGGTACTTGATTTTGGTTCTAATTATAACCTTTAAATGTTTGCAACACTCACAACTTAAATTTCTAAATATATGTTCATTTCGGCAACATTTTATTACTTTGTCAAATATCTGTGGATATTTTCAGGCGCAATTGTATAAGTGCGAAAAACGACTTGACAATGGCGCATCGGAACTAATCATACATGGTCTTGGAGCTGCTGTATACAAAGCTACTAATTTGGCTCTGCAACTGAAGGAGATTCATTATGGATGTTTAGATTTTGATATTAAAACTTCTACTATACAATTAAAAGGTATGTTTGCTTGTATTTATATGAATCAGAACAAGTTTTAATAGAATCTCTTTTGTTACAGATAAACTAGAATCATTGAATGACAACATGGATAGTGAAATTAACAGACAGAATTCTGCTATACATATCCGTGTCTTCAGAAAAGTACCTGTGGCTGTACTAAGATCTACAAACTAATGTGATTTGAGAAACCAATGTGTTTGAGCAATCGGATTGTATAATAGAGTAATAGAAATATTTGAATTACTATCGCAATACTATAGGTACAAAATTGTATTGACTTCATAATGATTTTCTCCTTGGATGAAGTAGTCCATTTGTTAGGGTTAACACTCTTTGAAATGTGGATCAATTTAATCTCCTTAACAATCTTCACCATACTATTAGCCTTTAAATTGGATAATAATTATTTTATGGAGCCATCAGAATGGTGGACTGTGTTTTCACCACTTTTTATTGCCGATGGTTTGAACACATATTTTTGTGCTATCATATTTATAAGAATGCATATGGAGGGAATGATCAAAGCAGCTATTCTTAGAGCAATGTGGAGTGTGATATCATTGCTTTTGATCTTTGTCTTTAAGTATCTGCTGTGTAAAAAACTCGCTGGACAAAGCCCTTTAGAATATTCGGAAGTAATGAGTCCTGTATTCATTCTTCTGCAGCTAGTAGCAGTGAGAGCCTGTCATATTCATTGAGGAAAGCAAGAAACTGTTTTTTGGATGTACCACAGTGCTTCCAAAATATCTGCCATGTATGATAACACGTGTTACCATATATCATATGATTGTATATATATTACATCTCATAAAATTAATTTCATAGATTAAACCATTAAAAAGATATTCTCTCTACAAATAAACATATTATATTTTTATTCTATCTATTTATAATACTTCATAAAATAATCTGTTTTGTTAATTAGAAATATTTATATATAATATATACGTTATGTGATAAAAATTTAATAAATATCTTTTATCACAAAATACCTCCAAGAATATTAATAAATATAGAGGTAAGTTAATTATATAATATAAATTATTTTTTATGATATAGTATTTTAATAATAGTTGTAACAAAGTCATTACAAAATCTGTTTTTTTTTAATACATTTTGAATATATATATATATATATATATATATATATATATATATATATATATATATATATATGTGTGTGGAGATATATATACATACATAAAATAATATAAACGATTTATAAAGAATTGATTGTTTCCAAAAAAAAAAGGGATCTAAAAGTTCTATTATATATAATAATAAATTTAAAGTTTTGTTTACAAAATATGATTATAGATAATTACAATTCCAATATTTAACACTTATTAATACGCGTCGCATATTACAAAACTATTTTTAACCATTCAGTTTTCCAATATGCTTATATATAGCATTGGAACTCTTATCTCTTAGAAAGTGTTCATTAAACCAAGACAGAAGTTTCTTTTAAACAAAAATAACAGGCCTATGAATCACATAACGTAACATAGACCGATAAATTTAACACTGCTCCATTTAAACTCTAAAGATAAACAACTGACAGGCCAGTTGCTTTGGTGAGAGCATGAGTGCCCCCTCCAGTCCTCTTCAACTAGATCAATATTCCTAACTGAAGGGAGACAGTGGTTGTGCATGCAGTGAGAAGGGGTGTGTGAATCAAGTGATTCTATAGGTAAAGCCTGTTGCTGCTACCACATTTCTAAGCTCGCAAAGCGTGCAGCATCAAATGACACTCATTCTGCGACGATTAGCTCTATTCATAAAGCTGATTAATAATTAGAAAATTCAGTGATGTGCTGTGGACATATCAAAGGATTATGGATAGACTGGCTAATTGGACTCATGGTCAGTTTTTTATTCTTTATCTTAACTTCCAATGTATATATACATATTAAACACACACACACACACACACACATATATATATATATATATATATATATATATATATATATATATTTGTATGTATAGAATAAATGTGCTATTTTTGTATATAAAACACAATCTGAAATATTCAAATAGCAGTATATATAATGAAGTATATAATGTGCAGTTCTTGTTTTAGAGCAAAGCTTAAGAAGCTATACAGTGTAAATGTGGAAGAACAAATTGCAAACTTTATAAAACTATGCGAGAAACACCATAACGAATTATATTATTTTTCCCTATGTTATATAAATAATGTAGATTGATGTTACACTGTGTACAACAAGAGTGTTCTAACATGATATGTATGTCTATTCCATTCTCTATTTGATGTTTTGTTGTTAGGTATAAACGCAACAATCCCAGCACCTGTCACGGGACAAAACTGTGTGTCAAATATATCAAATACTGTGATCGTAGACAAATCACTGGTTACTGCTCCATCATGGAATTCAGTACAACAAGACTTAACATGGACTTTCCTATTGCACATTTACGGCTTCGCATGCCTCTTCTTTGTACTTGGGTTTTATACTTTCTTCTCTATTCTAAATTTAAGGTATATTTGTACACACATATCACTGGTACATGCTGGTAACGTAAGTATTTACATTTTTATGTGTAATCCGTTTTTTCCAGGTCTCTCATATCAAGCCGACCGTTTATGTCGACCATTAATATATTCTTATGTCTGCTCGGAGTATCGAGAGCTGCTTGCCTGTTCATAGATTCGTACAATCTCAAGGAGACAATGCCCAAAGTGATCGGATTAATTATGTGGGACATTGGATATCCGTGCATCACATCTGCCTTTTGTCTGATCCAATTGGCGTTCCTACAATTGACACAAGTAATTATTACTGAGTAGTATAAATCGTAAGAAAGATATGTAATATATAAATTACAAGATATAAATTACAACGTTGTATACACGAATGCTTCAATGGGTACTTCCAGCTAAAATTTGGCCCAGAGAGAATGCAGAAGGAATCCTGCCTCAGTCTTATCATAACAGCTCACTTCTTCTTTATTATCGCCAGCGACGTCGTTCTAGTCACTCATAATTACTACATAGCGAAATACGTATTGCAAACGATATTTCTCACAGTCAATGTGCTTATATATTTGACGTTCTTACATGCCGGTTATAAAATCAATCACTTACTCCGAACTATGCCGAGCAGTATGTTGACCCGGGACAATTCTACCGCACATCAAAAAGGTTCGTTATCTTCGCTATGGGTCTTTATTCTATTTTTACATATTACTACATTTGTCTCGACAAACTTTGTGTTCACAAGAATCGTCTTCAATTCATGCATGCAGGTATCATGCAGCTCGCAATGCTGGCGCCCTATAGCAATCTGGCAACTTCGGTCGCGGCCGCGCTGGTACCTACTTTACTCGGCCCTAAGATAAAGGATCAGGAAAAGAACGAGACTGCAAACGCAAATAAGAATAATACGGAGGAAGCTCCTCAAGGTGAAACGCAGCAAACGTCCTGTCGACATTTCCCATAATACTTTGCTAGTAGATCCTGTTGTATTTCTGCTATCAAGCTGCCAACAAAATTTAAAACAGACATTGCATAAAATCTGGTCCTGCTATTTAGCCTTCTACGTGGGTCACACAGTATACATGCACAAGCATATACATGTATATATGTGTGTGTGTGTGTGTGTATTGAAATAATATTAAAAATTTTCAGAATCGCAGATCACGACTACCGCAAAGGTATGCAGGATAGAGGAGCCAGTGCAAAAGGAAGTTCACAACACTACGATATCTACAATACAATCGCCATCGCAAGAACAGAAATCGGCTGTACCAGAGGTCTATGTGAGACCACCCACACCTACGCCGTCGACCACCAATCTGCCGATCATAACCGTGTCCAGTCCGAGTCGCAGAAGCTCCGTGGGCAGCCGACGAGGTAGCGACATGTCCGCACAGTCAGACAAGTCTTCGCGCAGAAATTCCGAGTGCAGCGTCAGGTTTGTAAACGAGGAAGACACGACGACGACGACAGAGTACAGGCGTACAACGGAGGGCAGTCCGCGACACAGAATGCGCGAGGAAATCGAGAGAAGTCGCTCGCCCGACAGCATATCGCGACGTTATTCGGAGAATATCACGCCGACGGGAAGCACCAGAGAGCTGCGTAGATGCTCCGATTTTACGCATGAAAAGAACCGCGGCTCGCAGTTCGCGACCAAGCTGCGGAGGAATAGCGACTTCGGTAATAGGACACCTAGGCGAATGTTGCCGCTCGAAGAACATTCCAGGTTGCCCAAGGTTCTAGATCTCAGTCCCACAGGTAATTATTGAAGAGGAGATACGATACAAAAGGAATTGTCTCGAGAGAGAGAATCGTTTTCTTCCGCGCGTTCGTTTGTCTTTTAATCCTTTGGGGACGGAGCCGCTCGACGGGCTATAAGGAAGATAAGACTTCATCGCTAATGGTCCCTAATGTCTTTGAATGAAAACGTGACTCTTTTACTATACCTATGCGTATCTTATCGCTCAGAACGACAGACGTCGCGAGCCTTGCAGCTACGAACTAATTTGGGCGGCTATATGCCGACACGCGTCCGGAACGGTAAAACGGTTTGGGCGGCTATATGCCGACACTCGTCCCCAAAGGGTTAAACACTTTTTATACTTGTCGGAGACTTTCGCGTTAATTGAATACATAGATGCGTAATTTAATCTTTGTCTATTGACGTTTCAGGTTCAAGACGCAATTCCGATATCGGTACCTTCGTACCACCTCGAATTGACTCACGCAGAAATTCTGAAAGCACGTACCGACGCAACTCCGAGTTCATTCACATTAAGCCGTTAATTATCAGCCGTCGAAGTAGCGACATAAGTATTCGAACTCTGGACAGGAGTCCCACTCACTTTCAGAGTATAGTTTCACCTGCAAAGGTAGAAACACAAGAAAAATCCGAGTCCGATTCGGATCAACATGATTGCAGCGAAAAAGCAGCGCTAATGAACGAAAAGGCCAAGGGTAAGGAGGAGGAAACGAAGATACGCAAGAAGAATTTATCGTGGAAGACTGATAAAAATATGGAGGATCCAGAGGACATCACGGCGGAGACTAATTTGCTTCCCGAGAACACGCCTAGCGAAGCAAGAGTTATGGTACAATGCTTTCCTAAGCACAAATATCCAGGAGACGTCCAGAGTATATCTTGAGAATGTTCTGGGGACGTCTACGTCCTCAGGATATTTTGTAGGACGTCCCTAGGAGATTTTGTGTTGTATGGATTATTACTTCGTTCAACTTGGAAAACATAGATCTAAAACACATTATGATCCTCAGGTGTCTTTAAAGCTCCTATGTCCTCATCTTGATTTATGACGTTAGAAAAAAGTGAGAAAATCATAGACATAGTATGAATCGGAGTATGCCGTTACTTGGCTGACGCCAGTAAATAATAGGAGTGAGACAGAGTAGGAAGTGTACGCGCACTCTCTCTCTCTCTCTCTCTCTCTCTCTCTCTCTCTCTCTCTCTTCGCGCCTGCGCAAATTGATTATACCGAGTCAGAACGCATATAACTTAGAGCGAAAGAACGTTGAGGAGAGCCTCGCAAGTGTCAAAATGTCACGGAAATGTGTTACATATGACAATATAAAAAATAATAATCAATCTTTGTATAAGTAAGTATTTATTAATCTACATCTATTATAGTGCAATTGCCTTCAGCACTTTAGCATTGTAATGAAATATAATAAAATCCTAGTGAGCGGAAGCTCTCGAATCGACGCATTAGACATCTTTAAGAACTCTTAAAGATACCTTAAACATTGCTAATGCGACGATTTGCGAGCTTTTGCTCATTGGAATTTTATATTTCATTACAAAGCTAACGTGCTGAAAGAAATTGCACTATAATAGATGTAGATTAATAAATACTTATACAAAGATTTATTATCGTCATTTCTTACATCGTCACATCCCACACAGCAGAAATGTTCTGAATACATCACAAGGATAAAGATATCTCAAATCTGATATCTCAATATCTGTAGGATATTCCTATGATATATTCGGGACATTTTTATTGTGAGGGATATAACACATTTCCGAGGCATTTTGACACTTTCGAGGCCTCTTCAAGGTTCTTTCGCTCTATGTTATACGCGTTCTGACTCGATATAATCAATTTGCGCAGGCGCGAAGAGACAGAGTGCGCGTAAACTTCCTGCTCTGTCTCACTTCCATTCTTTGCTGGCATCAGTCAAGAGACGGCATGCTCCGTCTATTCATACTATATCTATGGAGAAAATATAGCTCTCTCTCTCTCTCTCTCTCTCTCTCTC
>NW_022639478.1:827483-832690 GCF_010583005.1 Odontomachus brunneus
CTCTCTCTCTCTCTCTCTCTCTCTCTCTCTCTCTCTCCCCTCCCCCTCCCTCCCTCCCTCTCTCCTTCACTCCCTCTCTCTCTCTCTCTCCAATATTTTCCTCTTGTTTTTTTTAGTCAATAAATAACCGTAAAATTGACGTGACAAAATCATGAGAAAAGGTAGGTGGTGTGTCACGTTAATTTTATGGTAATTTATTGATTACACAGGCCCACAATTTAAAAATTTGTCTGTGCTGGGGGTCTGACTAGGTATACTATACGTATTTTGGGCTGCTGAATCCAAATCTAGTGTCAGATTTGCTCCATCACCCTTGAGTTTCCCGTAAAATCGAGGAAATCGTGAAAAGGAGCAGATATCCATGTTTTTACGGAGCATGTATTCAAGGAAAATTCTAGAGTGACGAATAACCCTATAACCCCACAACCAACGTTGAAAATACATTATGTACTTCAACATCTGATGACTAGAACAACCCAATAACCCATATACCATCATATATATTCGGTTTTAGTTCACCTATCAATCCTTTAACATCGCATAGATTAAAAAATCTAATCTGTGCGTGCCCTATCATGGTCACATTCATGTTATTGTCCACGAGATGGAATCTTTTTTCTATTCGAAATATCAATTCTACAATATATGATCGTCGATCAGATAAATTCTGCTGCTTCAGAGGATGTTGGAGACGATGACAACTGCCCCGTAGGGGATGTGTAGAATGATTCGTTTTCCATGTTGAAGTACATAATGTATTTTCAACGTTGGTTGTGGGATTATGGGGTTATTTGTCACTCTAGAATTTTTCTTGAATACATGTCTCCGTAAAAACATATCTGCTCCTTTTCACGATTTCCTCGATTTTCCGGGAAACTCAAGGGTGATGGAGCAAATTTGACACCGGATTTGGATTTAGCAGCCCAAAATACGTATAGTACACCTAGTCAGACCCCCAGCGCAGACAACTTTTTTTAAATTGTGGGCCTGTGTTATTAGAGCAAAAGGAAAGCATTTGGAATATTTTACAGATGTACTTGATCGACTGACAAGCTATTTTATAAATATATTTATTTCAATGAAATGTAAATTTTACAAGGATTGTTACCATATATTTTTTCGCCTCTGGCGTCATTAATCGGGAGTTCCGCAGCGAGGGATCAGGAGCCTTAAATGATGCCTTGACGTTTGTCAGAGCTAGAAATGTTATCTCGAAACTTTGCCACTCGATTCGACAAATACATATATGTTATTTACAGGGTACAGATTTCACTCTTCACTCGATATTGAATCACATCGCCTATGTGAATCGTGCGAAATCCGACACACCGTTGCACATACCGGAAGCGAACACTGCGGCTGCTAGAAAGTCTCAGGTTCAGAGAGTGTTAAACGTCACGTACACCACTGCAATTTTAGGGATCATCCTGTGCATTGTAGATGTTGCTCGTATTTTTGGACCATATGGTATCCTGACGAGACGATAATTATGAATAAATGATAATGAATTATTATTATTTATCAAAATATATTTTGATATAATTCTAATGTGATGAATTCGCGTTTCCAGGACTTCTTGCCGAGACGGTGCCGTACGGTACAGAACCAGCGACCACGCAATTTCCCAAACCATGGCCGTGGTTGCTGTATCAAACGCTGTGCAGGGCACTGGAACTCGTGATAGGCTGCGCCATGGCGAGTATAACTAAGCAGCCGTCAGTAAGTCCGCGACATCAGTATCTTAGCAATTATCCTAATTACTCGGCACGCGTAAAGCGAGGAAACAATCTTTACATATGAAGCAATATACTTCACAATCTCTTGATCGTAATCTGAAGAATCGAGATGTTAAATGGGAATTCTTCAGATTTTTCACGATTTGGTTCTGTATTATATCGAGCGAGAAATGATATCAGCCTTTAGCGTTATTTCCGACAATTAATGTTTCTCTCTTTCTTTTCGCAGCGATTCCTTAGGTTTGTTCGCGTTACTTGTACATTTCACACTTTTACACCTAATGCCCACTGCACTCCAAACAACAAATTCTCCAAAAAACGTTTTAAGGACGCTTTTAGAACGGAAAGATGTCATCAGAATATTTTTAGGACGTCTTTTGAAGATGTGAGCTGTCTGAAAATGGATAATATCCAATCAATTTATTCGCATTGATTGAACTTTTTACACTTTCACACTTAGTGCACATTACTTCTTTAGAGTTTCTAAAAATGACGTCATGATTTCCGTTCGTGTTACGAGTGTAAATGCAATTCTGATACACTTTTTACACTTGATTCCGAGCAAAAACTCTGAAGAAGTAATGTGCACTAAGGGTGAAAGTGTAAAAAGTTCAATCAATGCGAATAAATTGATTGGATATTAGCCATTTTCAGACAGCTCATATCTTTAAAGGACGTCCTAAAAATATTCTGATGACGTTCTTCCGTCTTAAAAGCGTCCTTAAAACGTTTTTTGAAGAATTTGTGTTGTTTGGGGTGCACTAATGTGCAACAAGCATTAGGTATAAAAATGTGAAAAGTACATGGACGTAAGAATATATGGACGGAGCAAATTGTCGCGGGGGTGAAGCCCAAGCAATGAGGGGAATGATTGTATGTATTGTAATGGAGTTATGATACCAAGATGGCGACAGTCGCTGTTTTTATACACTGAACCCAAAAACGCTAGATATTCCTGGAATATTCACAGAATGTTTTACAAAGCCAAAATTAACATCCCAAGAATGTCTTAAAACATTCCGGAATACTTATAGAATGTTCAAGGAAGATTCAAATAAGTGCTAAATATTCCACTTTTTTACAAATATTGGCGAATTGGTTGAAATAAAAAACCAATCAATATTTACTGACTTTACTTGATTCCAAATGTTACATCACACTTAAAAATTCTCACTAACACTGGGATTCGAACTTGGACCTGAGGCACTTTAGGATTATGAGCCTATTGCTTTAGACACTATACCACTATACCACTATACTATTTCTTATTGTACATGTAAGTATGTTCATGGAATATTCATGGAATATTCTGGATATTCTGGATTATTTGAACATTCTGTGAACATTCCTTTAATATTCCGATATATAGGGTGTCCCGAAACTACCGCATGCTATTTTAATGGCAGATTCTTTAGAACATTTCAGAACGAAAACTTTCATACAAAAATGTCGAGGCTATAATAGTTTTCAAACGGAAAGCGATTATATTTCACCAATGACAGGGCTGAAATATAATCGCTTCACGTTTGAAAACTATTATAGCCTCGACTTTTTTGTATGAAAGTTTTTGTTTTAAAATGTTCTAAAAAATCTGAAATACAAACGGAATATTCCAGAAATATCTAACGTTTACTGGGAAAATAGATACAAACTCCGGCACGAACATGGCCGCGACGATGTAATCCTCTTGCCCCTTGGGCTTCACAGCCCCTGTCGCAGCCCTTGCCCCAATCGCACTTTTCGCTCCGTCCATGTATTCTTACATCCATGGAAAAGTACAAACAACGCGAACAAATCTCTTGATTATCCTAGAATTATTATCAACATAAATATTGATGTATGCTCCCCCACGATATACATTCATATTCGTTGTTCCCTCCAATGACCAACTTAGTTTTAACTAAAAAGTATTATCGTATATAAAATATCATTGTATGAAATACCGTGTTATTTTCATATATAATGATAATCACGAATCGGTAACAATTTTTATTGAAAACTGTAATGCAAATACGTCAGTATATAAAAGAAAAAGGACCGTGTCTGATAACACGTTATACGCGAAGGCATAGCAATAGATCAGTCCAACATTCTAAAAAAAGGAGTACATATTTCGACGGCGTATATTAAAAAAAAAAGTGTTACTTTATGAAAAACTGCTTTTAATGGAAAGTGTTCACTCAAAGCATATACATATAATCTCGCAAACGACAGATATCTATTTTTCAAGTTTTAGATTAGTTTTCCGATGGAAATTCAGTTAAATAATTTTTACTGTGTTCCGTCATCTTCGGAAAAATATACCACACAAGCGCATATATATATATATATATATATATATATATATATATATATATATATATATATACACGTGTGTGCGTATGCATATATATTTTTTGCTGTTAAACAAATATACATATATTAGTTTTTTAACTCTCAGGAAATATTTTCAAACCAAAAAAAGAAAAGAAAAAGAACACAGACTGTATATAAGCAAGAAGATTATAGAATAATCTGCGACTTTTACTGATAACACGTGAAATAACGTTTTTACTATGTGTCAACCGCACCAATGTTTAGACCTAAAAGTACGAATCCAAATTCAAAGTGCCCTATTACTAAATGTTCAACAAAATTACTACAACTAATAACTAGTACATAGATGACTTTTATCTGCAAATGGAATTTGTAACAGTGTTGTGATCCTACATGTGATACATATTTATGTGTTTAGAATAGGAGGCCATTTTACGCTTATGTAAGCTTAAATAACATTACATTCCCTGAGATAAAAGACTGTCAAAGTGAGTTTATGATAAAAACAGAGATATATAATAGAATTATTGTAATCTTTTAATTTTATAATTCATTTTAATTTTTCTTTTTTTTTTTTATTTTATATATTGATATTAAACAAGAATAGTCAGTGTCATTAATTTCTGTTCCCAAAATTTTACTTCATCTGTCAATATATTTTATAATTCGATATGATATATTTTTTTTAATTTTTCGTATAAGATTACAACCGGAATTATTATTTCCTATGGAATTTTATATATTACAATACTTTATTATAATAAATATTAAATATTTTTATAGTTCCTTTTTTTATTGTACATATATGCATTCAGTATATTTATTTTCTGTGTATGTGTCATTTCACTGAACTCACTATAAAAAAGTGAGAAATCTAGTAATACTTACAAGAGCATAAAAGGTCTCAGTAACTATCTGTTTGAAATTTATAGTATAAAAATGGTAGTAATCTAAAATCATTGATGTTTCATGTGCCAAATACTCGTTAACTATTTTAAATGTTTACAAGAGATACAAAGTCATGTGTGTGTGTGTGTGTGTGTGTGCGTGTGCGTGCGTGTGTGTGTGTGCGTGCGTGCGTGCGCGTGCGCTATATATATATATATATATATATATATATATATATATATATATATATATATATATATATATATA
>NW_022639478.1:832701-875765 GCF_010583005.1 Odontomachus brunneus
TATATATATATATATATATATATATATATATATATATATATATATATATATATATATATATATAATATATGTATGTATGTATGTGTATATATATATTCTAATGGGAACTCTCCTACCAAAAACTATAGACACAAATATTTATATACAATTGGATGTACAATAAACAATAACTACCGTTTTAATCAAATCAATAAAAATTCCGATATTATATAATATACATAATTGCTATTTTTACTGATGCAAAATCGTAATATATCGCAGAGGTTTGATAGTTATATAAAACAGTACATAAGATATATTATTAAAATTTTCAATAGACACTCTCTTTACACACATACACATAAATTCATTCACACGTCTGAATTAGAAATTAATAATTTCCTAACATGACTAGTAACTTGACATAACTATCTAGTAATGCTGTAAATTACGATACATATTATATATACAATTGAATCAAGATTAATTGCCATAATCATTAATTAACTACAAAAGTTTGTTCAAACATATCATGGACATATTTTCAAAGTATCTTTCGCCCAAAAGTATAAAAAATATCATTCTACATTATAATAGCACTTACACAGAGCACGGACTTCATTCTTAGCAATATATCTCTGACCAAACAAAAATAATATTACATAGAAATAAGAATCTCTTTATTCTGTTGGTTGATTTTTAAGTACTTTGTATATCTATATTTTATGCGTGATAGAGAGAGAGAGAGAGAGAGAGAGAGAGAGAGAGAGAGAGAGAGAAATCTCCATCTTATGTAGCAGTAGCATAGTTTTAAGTAGTATAGACTTCGCTACTGTTTATCTCGTTTTACCACACTAGTCAGTATTATCATGTTATTATATTTAAGAGATACTTATCAACTATGTAAAAGATTTGTTGAAAAAGGAGAGAATTACGTAGAAATAAAGAAAAATGAAACATGATGTACTTTTCTTTTTTTGAATATAGACGAAAATCTTTATGTACGCGCAACTGTATTCTATATATTCAACGTAACAAATAACGTTGGTATAGAGGTTTCTGGGATATTAAAGGACAATCTTACAGTATACACACAATTTTGGATTAATAAAGAATACAATCACTTTTGGCAACAAGAAATATATTGAAGAGACTGTGCTTTTTATATTATTACATTTTTTTGAGCATACCATTTCAGAGAGTATTTTAACAAGAATATATCTTAAACCATTATTGAAATGACATTGTTCTGATAATATAATTCTCAATTTGTTATAATTTTTTGCTGATGCAACAAAAGCGTCACATCTTGTTACTCTTAAATTCTTATATGACAAATTTTATGAGCTTGTTTTAATCAAAACTTATATACTTGCAAAACAAGTCAAAAATAATTGATAATAATATGTGTGATACGTTATTTTATATTTTATTTTATACTTCTGACTTATAAAGTCACATAATATTAATTATATAATTACAGTTGTACATTTGGTTTAAAAACAATCTGGATACTTGTTTCTCGATACGATTTGGGACGCAGCCGATAGTCTAATGAGAGAATTTGTTTTTAATTGATTTCCAGCTTTCTCTCTTTAGAGATCATCACTTATGTTCCAAACTGCATTGAAACGTTCCAAAAGCATTGAAACCAAATGTTCATATATGTATTGTTTATAATATCATACACATCATACAACTTTCACGTTATACAGCTGCGTCTTATATGCTAATGACGATTTGTTGATTTATCCTCGATAATCAAAATAGTCTATTTCTTTATCAGGGATTTTAGAAGTTGACAACTGTGGACTCTTCACCGGTAGGACAGTCCTACACACAATACGCGTTATTTATCCATGAATTTGTCTGATAATTTTTAATACACAAGATAATTGTATGACAATCGCATAAATAGATATCTTACTTTGTAGAGCTGTTTCCCCTAGAAGTATTAAGTACCGGTCCTGGAACTTTCCTCTGCCCATTCTCCCTCTGCACTATCTCCAATAAACTATAACTTGGTAGCCAACACTGCAACGAAACGCATTCGTCAGAAAAATAACATAGGAACTCGACAGAACGAGATCTCATACCTTATCTTTTACGGCAGTCGCGACTACGTTTCTCTTCGGCTCCTCATCGTACGCCTGACTCTCGCAGCCGAAGTGGTCGCATGACTCGTGCACAAAGTGGCGCTTGTCTCTGTTCATGCTGTCGAACGAATAACTCCGGGACTTATGCTTCGACGTTTTCGCAAGCTGCACCAATTCCGTGAGCTTTTCGTGGACTATCTGGCAGAAATGCGGGTCCTTCTTGGCCCACTGTTTCATATAATCACTGTATCTCGGCATCAGCTTGCCGCTCAAGTCCGGATTGACGATCTGAAGTCCCAAAGCTAATCTTCGATTTCGCTCAATCGTTTTGCACTCATCGTTACATTCCAAAGTCTTCAACTGATTCTGCTTCTTCGCGCCTTGTCCGAAGACTTCCTCTAGATTGACGGAATGACCAAGCTGCATGTCGGCCATCTTACTGGCCAATATGTTGCTAGCTATTCTCTGATACTCCCGCGCATTGTCGACACAAGTACGGCTCATGGTTCTATGTCCACACTGGCATGTCACCTGTAATGTAACATATTTTGAACTATTAGTTTTACGATAGGTTCTTTTAAATGGACGATACACTATTCGGTTACTTTGGAAGTAATAGAAATTTAAATTGGTGGAGATAAATCGTACACATAAATGAGAGGAAGTTGTTCGTACTTTAACCATCTCTTTACAGGCCGTATCCGGGCACTTGCCATCGTGACACGGAGCAGCGCAAATATGCCCGCATAATTCTCGCGTGATGACACAAGGTTGTATACACTGCTGACCGGGTTTCTCGCAGGACCCAGAGTGGCACATTGTAATGCATTTGTGCCGGCCGCACGACAACGGTTTATTACACGGCAGACCGCACGAGATCTCGCTCACGTGGCACGCTACTGCCTTCCTCAGCTCATGCTTGCCATGACACCATCTCTGAGTTAGTACGCTGCACGGCGGGCACGTAGGCTCGCTGTGGCAGTTGTGCAGCACTTCGTGACCGCAGGCATGCTGACGAGAGCATGGCCGGTTGCAGGCGGGTCTCCTTGTGCCGCACGGAACCGGCGGATAGATCACCTCAGCACCACACTCGCAATATAGCTCGTCGAAGCTGCTTTGCCAACAAGGCATGCATCTTCCTGTTAAAGAGAAAAAAAAAGAATTCATTTCTGCATAAAATCGAATGAATTCCGGTAGTGAAATAATATACTGTAACTCTTAATATCTATCATGTACTTTTAATATATGTAATGTGTGTATGTGTCATACAGAGGTTATATTATTAATATAATTATAAATTTTATATCCCATCTCACCCATGTGACATCTCTGTTCACACTTGTGTCGACCGCAGCTCAGAGTCTTCGAGCACGGTAAAGGACAGATATGCTCGATATCGATGCAACATAGCTGATTGCAGTTGTGCTTGCCGCAAGATCTCTTCTTCTTGCAGCGCTTCTCGCAACGTGCGTCATCGGCCTTGCTCGTCAAATCTCGGCAAGCGATCTCCCGGTCCATGTTACCGCATCGACACTTGACATCACTGCTCAAGTCGCATTCTGGGCATTCGCCCGTGTGACACGATGCCTTGCAGGTGTGCGGATTACCTGCGCGAGAAAACGGGATGCTTTGGTGCATCGACTCAAAAGTAAGATAATAAAATCCTAAAAACTTACTCGGCTGGCCACACTTAAGACGCTTCGAGCAGATCTTGTCGCAAGTCGGCACGGGGTCTAGACAACTCTCTCTCTTCTCCGTTAATGGCGTCTGACCGCAACAACAGGTTGTAACTCTATCGGGCGTCAAGGAACAAGACTCGCAAGAATCCGGATGACAGATCTTCCGACAGTTGTGTTTACCGCAGTCGAGCTTTTTGTTACAGATATTATCACAGGAATACGTATCCGGAACATTGGCTCGGCAAGGCACTTCCTGAGTCTTCTTGCCACAGAAACATGCTACACGAAATCAGATCGAACGTATGTCATTTAAATCAGATGTATTAGTACTGTATTGTATCAATTGGAATATGTAATCGAGATATATTACTTTGCTGCACAGTCTTGTCGCAAGTGCCGCACTCCCCTTGGTGGCATTGTCTCTCGCAGACGTGCTTGCCACACGGTAGATCTTTGCCGCATATTGAGTCGCAGAGTAGCGGTTTGTGAGCGCTACATTGGAGCGTCTGCGAGGTTCTGCCGCAACCGCAATACTTGGTCACCATCGATACACACTGCGGGCAAGAGCCGGGATGGCAGAGCAGAGTGCATTTGTGCACGCAGCTCTTCTTCGATAGATTACGACCGCAGGTTTCGCCGCACGAATGCGCCACGTCCCGACGATTCCATTCCGGCATCTTCATTTTCCCGCAGAAGCAATAGTAATCCATCGGTACGACGGAACTGACGTTTTGGCAAGCCGGGCATCTCCAACCTTTATCTGAATAGAAAAACTGGTAAAGATTCGTAATTCGGGATATTCAAAGGGGAAACGCGCTCTCGGTCGATGTTGCTCACCGATCTGCGACGACTTGGCCCATTTTTTGATACATTTCAGATGTAAGACGTGATAACAGTTAGCGCAGGACCACACATAGTCGCTTTGCTTGATATGCTCGTAACAAACGAGACATTCCAGTGCTCCTCTGTTCAGCTGTTCCGTCAATCTCTCTCTCTGACTCGCGTCGTCATCTGCAAATAAAACAACTCAATTGCATTTGCAACAACTAAATTAAAACATTTGTAATAACAGGATATAATAACGATTATAATAACAGGTTTGTGATTTGAGCAAAATCAAAAGAAATGGTTGAGGAGGTCAATAACAGACTATGGCTCTTTCATCAAAGTACTCTTAAATGTGACTTATAAGTATATTAATGAATAATATTCAAAACTGCTAAGAGGTGTGAATTCTCCCTGAGATACAGTACCGATCTCGTATTTCTTTTGCAGATTTCTCCTCTGCGTATGCGCCGTTGTCCCGTTACTTTCTGTTCTATCCCTCCAATTCTCCACTTTCTTCTCCTTGTGATTCGTCATCTCCTCATTGTTACCGTCTTTATTGTCTCTATCGTCCAATTTCTCATTTCCACTTCTCTTGCCGTAACCGTTACCTCTAGAACCAGCCTGGTTATTGAAGCTATTCTTTTTTCCTTTGTAATTGCTCTCGTATCTTTCGCTTCTGCTGTTACCCGTGTATCTTCTCGTAATTCTACCAACGAGTTCGGGCCTGTCCGGATTGTATTTGTGATAGTTGAAGGTATTGGCGTGGTTGCTGAATCGCTTGGATTTGTCGTTCCGTTGCATGTCGCTTCTCGACGACGTGCTTTCCGAGTCATTGTTTTCGTGTGATAGCGTCTCCTCCTTAGTCGCGTTAATGTTCAAGAAGTCGTCCTCCAGAATCCCTTCAACCGAGATCTTATCCACCAGACTGCTGGACATGGACGAGCTGGTAGAGTCAGTTGCGATAGGTTTTTTGACAACGTGCTGTTCCATGCCGGATGACACGTCAGTTTGACGTCTTTTAATATTTTTTTTATAATATTTGTCATTCTGAAACTTGTTGTAACTCTTTGCACCATACGTTCTATAGGCATCCTTATAATCGGATCTTATAGACGGTGCATCCTCTGGGCTCCTTTGCTTATAATACATATTCCTCTTATTGTCATAGCGTCTTTCACCCTTGTTATATCTGTTATCTGGCAAAGACACCTCGACTGATTTTGGCCTACAACCCTGCACACTGAAGTTACTTCCACCTGCATTGTTAAAAGTGTCACTCTTGTTAAACTTGTCCTTCCTAAATTTTGCATCGCAATTTGGCACAAATTCACTGGCTGTGGGGTGTAGATTCGAGTTCACCACTATGCTGGACTGAATATCCCCTTCCGACGCGTAATTACCGGTCATCCGGTTACTCCTAGGTCTCCGATTGTAACTGTCGCGGGAGGACGATGCATTGCGTAAGAATCGAGCACCCTTCGCGGAGTGCTGCAAACTGTTCGGTACGCCGTCCACTGGGGAAGTGTTTGGCAGTATATGTTCCTGATAGGAATTTCCCAAAGGCACCATGTTCGACGGTATCGGCAGAATGTTCGTATAGAAGCCGGAGTCGGAGGTAGACCTGTTCTGCTCGTACATATGCTGACCGCCACTCGCAGGGGGAAAATAGTTCCCTGAGGCAATGTCGGGCAGGTACGCGGGGTTCCCGGTCGAGTTGCCGGTGAAATACGGCCAAGACTCTACGGCGGTGCCGGGCGCGTTCTGGCCGGAATAAACGAAATAGTTGGATTCCTCCTCCGCTGGGTACGAACCGTCCCAAGTGGCCATTGCGACACGCACAGACACGATTGCACAGTAATGCGAAATCGTGCGCGGCTAATCCGGAGCTGATTCACTGAACTCTGACGAAATCACCCCGAAACGAGATAAATGCCTCAGAGCTCTTATCTGCGAAGATATCGGACTTGTGCGGAAGAGAGAATAGCGCCGCGTCTCAGTCGGCGCAGATTGCAGATTTGAATTGCAATATGGTCACAGCCGACCGTGCGCGTGATCGATTGATTCCCTAGCTGACTGATTCTAACCTGTAAAGGATCTCTCAGGAGAGATACGTACAGTACCTACGTACTGTGTTTACGTAGCACGTTCGCCGACTCTTTGCAATTTAAACGAACAATAAGGAGAATTCGAGGAATGTACGGTACGGGTCGTGCCTCGCGCAGAGCGGAGAGGAGAGAAAGGGTTACGCCTGCCCTGTACTTTGATGTTATCGGGACGAAATAGAGGTCGGCAGTTACCATATACCTTACGCAGAACGCGGCAATGCGTGCCGCGTGGTGAGGAACAGCCGTCAGCGGCAGCCAATCAACTTTCCGCTTTTCCGGCTATAAAGGTATATACACCTGACGATACGATCGCTTTCGTCATGTTACACGGTCGGTGAGGTTAAGATGTCAGATACGCGAGAAATTCGTTGTAAATAAAGTAGGAGGAGATATTCGAGGTCGTGAGACACGCGAAATAGTAAACGGAAAAATAAGGAGCCGGAAAACAAAAATAAAGTATAATACTGTACTTTCGGTATAAAAACTCGAACGTGCGAATAACATATTGTGATACTGATCTAACCTATCGGGAACGTGTTCGATAGTAGGCAACAATAACAAAGAGAAATAAATGACAAATATGATACAACGAAATTATAAAAACACATATACATACATATCTTGTAATAATAATTAATTGGTAGCAGGTAATACAATTATATATCACATTGGGAATTATCGGGAACAAAAGCTTTTAGTGAATTATTTAATGTATCGCCTTGCAATTTAAATTACGATTGATACAAACATAAAATTACTTCAAAAATATTTTACAGTAAGTATGCATTGATTCACTTCATTCTTGTAGCAGTGTGTAATCGTTGCAAATTCACTTCTGTACCGATCCTACTTTTAGCTGCAATATGATTGATAAAGTTTATTTTTAGGACCATGGCATCTGAGGAAGTGAATCGTAATACAATAACAGTTTCTTCCGAAGAGACTGGTCAATCTGTTAGCAGTACATCACAAAGTGCAGGTAATAGCAGAGATGCAAATTCGACAAGATCGCATGAACAAGGAAGTCGACAGAGTAATCTTCTACGAATACAACAACGCAAGCAGCAAATATTTAATTGGCCACAAATCAAGAAGTTACTGAAGCTCTCGACTTATAGCGCTTGCCAAGCAGCTGAGTGCAAGTGTACCGGCTGGAAAAATGCACAACCTATCATCAAGTCACAAAGGAGCGATGTTCAGCAACAACCAATTATCAATTTTTTGAACCCATGTAAAACATGTGCTCATGCTTTAGAAAATCATATCACACACCTAAAGAGCCAAACTGAAGAAAAACTCAATAAATTGTTGAGTATGGCTATTGATGCTGATAATCTTTTCATGGGTACACACAGAGAGGAGGATGACGATACTAAGAAAATATACTTTTATTTGTACACCTTATTGAGAAAGTCTATTTTGTCAATGACAAAACCGAATATAGAAGGCCCATTAGGACATCCGCCATTTGAGAAACCCAGTATAGCGAAAGCAGTGATGAATTTTGTGTTGTACAAATTCAGTCATCTTTCCCCGAGGGAATGGCAAGCTATGTGCGAAATGGCAAAGATGTTTTTGCACTGTCTGAATCATTGGAACTTTGAAGCACCAAGTGCTAAAAGGACAATCAGTGTGGAACGAGCACCTGCTTACAAAATTAATTATACCCGCTGGCTAGTCTTTTGTCATGTACCCGCGTTATGCGACTCCTTCCAACATCACGACACTCCTGTAGCCTTCGGCAAGACCCTAATGCAAGCTGTATTTAAATCAGTTTGTAGCCAGTTAATTGACAAGTGCCACAGTGAGAGAGACAAAATAACGCCAGAGAAGCGGGTTCTAGTCTTAACGCATTTCCCCAAGTATGTTGTAAATTCTCCGTCTCAGAATGTCTCACAAGTGTCATAACGATTATATGTTCTTTCAGGTTTCTCTCTATGTTGGAAACGGAGGTTTATTCCGACAATTCACCTATCTGGGATCCCGAATTTAAGCAACAACCGCCACCTCATCTGCAAGCTGCCTTGGAATCGAAGGGACATCAGGCGAGGAAAGCAGGAGAATTCGAGAAGGTCACCGTCACGTTAAATGAAAAGGATAACTACACAACGATAAATATCAGTCCTGGGGTAAAGAAGCTTCACGAGAAGCGTTGCCATTCCGAGTCAGGGCGTTCCGACTCGAAGAGACGGAAAACCGAAGAGGCTTTTGAGGATCTACCGAACGAGACTATCGCAAAGATCGTTGCGACTATCAATAACCCGAATTATATGTGCGGCCCCGATATGGTATTCCCACCTGATGTTCCACGCGATGAAACCGCTAAAATTGAGGAGAGCAGAAAGATAATAGAGTTTCACGTTGTTGGGAACAGTCTCACTCAGCCCGTGTCTAAACAAACTATGCTCTGGCTGATAGGATTGCACAATATATTTAGTCATCAGTTAGTTAGAATGCCCAAGCATTATATATCCCAATTTGTTTTTGATCCGTAAGTACTAAAGTATTTTTATCAATTAACTAGTGAAAATCATTATGAGTTGTATTTTCTTTATTTTGCAGGAAGCACAAGACGTTAGCCTTGATAAAAGGTGGGCGGCCGATTGGCGGCATTTGCTTTCGCATGTTTCCAACGCAAGGATTTACCGAGATAGTCTTTTGCGCGGTTACGAGCCAAGAGCAAGTGAAAGGCTATGGGACTCATTTAATGAACATGCTGAAAGATTATCACATAAAAAATAACATACTGCATTTCTTAACGTTCGCGGACAAGTTCGCTATCGGATACTTTAAGAAACAAGGATTTAGCAAAGACATCAAGCTACCCAAGTCGGTTTATAATGGATACATCAAGTACTACGTAAGCGCGATGTTGATGCATTGCGAGCTGAACGCGAAGATCGTGTATACCGAATTCACATCAGTCATCAGGAAGCAAAAGGAAATCGTTAAGAAGCTGATTCATCAGAAGCAGCAGGAAATACCGAAGGTGCATCCGGGCTTGACGTGTTTCAAGGAGGGTGTAAAGGGTATCCCCATCGAGTCTATCCCAGGGATTCACGAGACTGGTTGGAAAAGTTCTGCTCAAACCAGAACAAGAGGTTTGACAAAGGGATCGCAAGGTCCGGAATCAATAGACCCCAGCCAGGATATGGCGGATTCTTTGTACAACTCGTTAAACAGCGTTCTCAACAGTGTCAAGAAGCACAGTACAGCCTGGCCCTTTCTCAAACCTGTCGACAAGAACGATGTTCCGGATTACTATGATCACATAAAGTATCCTATGGGTGAGTTCACGAAAAGTATTTATATCTCGATTAAGGTTCCTGGCTATTCGCCACGGAACTCTTCATCGATAATGTCAGAAGCGAGAAAACGCATGCCCGAAATTTTTGCGAAATACGCCAAAATAAGAGTATATGTCTATAAAGTAATTCTTAGGATCGATGGAGCACATTTGTAAAATATTCCGAAAACTATCCTTTTGTTCTAACAATCAATAAGTAAAATTAAGATGACACCTTTCTTTTTAGCTTACCTTGTGATTTCACCATGTTAATTTCACAGTTATTTATTACTTCTTGGAGTAAAAGTTGCAAGTATTTCTGACATTATAAATCGCGCATGTCCGCGACAAATAGCCAAGAGTCTTAATATCGCTCATATTAATCTCGCTCATATTAATCTCGCTCGTTTAATCCAAGCGCAATTGCAAGAAAAGCCAATCGAGAGCATAACGCGTAGGGAGAACTAAAGGTAAATTTGTTTATGTTCCAGATCTCAAGACTATGTACGATCGTCTGAACGCGAAATACTATGTAACGAAGAAATTGTTTATTGCGGACATGATGCGCATCTTTACAAACTGTAGATTATATAACAGTCCTGACACTGAGTATTATCGTTGTGCCAATTCCTTGGAGAAATACTTTCAAACGCGTATGAAGGAGGCTGGTCTATGGGATAAGTAAAACGCTCTTGAGAATGTTGCTATAATAACGTTGGCAATTGACACTTCCTAATTTATTCTCACTACTTGAAGTCCATTTGTTTAACAGTGAATATCTGTGCACATCACTGTGATACTGCTTTTTGTGCAGTATTTGTACAAAGATAAAATAATATCTATCTGTGTGGAGGTGCACGTTGGAATAATTGAGAAAGAGGGGAAGAGGATCATTAGGAATATATTTGATATTTCGCCATGAGCTGTGCATAAAATCTCTGGAAACTTATGCACATGTAATAGCCAAAAGAATGTTTTTTCAAGTTATTCAGACTGTTTAATCCTTCTCCGAATGCTTTCTATCCTGATGTGCATCTTTTGTTAATTAGAGAGATATGTATGTATGTATGTACATATGGACACATATGTATATAAGTGTATATAACTACAAAGTGGTGGATGTCGCTTGTCTAATTTCCATCAAGTATTTTATATAACATGACTTGTGAATGTGCAGTTGTATGTATGTGATATTTTTACTACCAGCACCATGTCGTTAAAAATATTGGAAATGGTTTTTGCGCTAAAACCTCAGATTGGACAGGATACTTAACTTTGCATCTTAATTAGTTGAACAATTAATTTGTTAACTATAATACAATGATTGTGTAACAATGTTCTAATAAGTGATTAATTTATACGAGACTACTCACAGTAACATATGCTGGTTTGTAAAATATCATTTTGATGAAATAAAGCTTGTTATCCGCAAACAATGAAAATAATGATCGTGATTCGCAATACAGTGAAACTTGCATTATTGAACCAATAAAAAAATACTCATTGCAGAATTAGGTTTTTTCTATAACTATATGATTCTTCTCAATAGTTCTAAGCAGTATAGGTTCATCGGGTGCATTCAACGAATACAACGGTTGCATAACAGTTGAGTAATTTGTAATTGTTTTAGATTTAGCAGTCTAATAGTAAGGACCAATAAAAAAATCTCTAACACTGATCGCTTTATTCCGCTGAACGCAGTTATTGTAAAATTCAGAAGATATAGATAATTATTCCACATGACAATCTCTGTAAAATAATGCTAAAATTAACAGAATATCTTTGTATCTGTCTATCTCAATCGGGCATGAACTGTACCTCTACCGCACTCCTCTTACCGCGCGTCATATGCGATTATTTTTCTATCTTCTGTAATTAATAACTCAACATGTCGTGTGGTTGTTCACAAAACAGTAGAGAAATTTTTTTTCAGTTCAGTTTGAGCAAATCTACACGTATATACATACGAAAGTTTTATGTCATCATTAAGACTCCTGGGGAGTCGCATCATCCATCTCTTTTTAATGACGTCAGAAGCGAGAAAACGCATGCTAAAAATTCCTGCAAAATACGTCGAGATAAACAGATATATCCACAAAACGACATTTGCGATCGATTAAGTACATCTCTAAAATACTCCGTACACTTTCCTTTTGTTCTAACAATCAACAGATAATTATAAAATAAATGTGACGTGCAATCGTCTTTTCTAACCTAATTTCCTCATTATCTTGTCATATTAATTTTCCGATTATCTATTGATTTTTAGAACAAAAGGAAAGTGTACGGAGTATTTTAGAGATGTACTTAATCGATCGCAAATGTCGTTTTGTGGATATATCTGTTTATCTCGACGTATTTTGCAGGAATTTTTAGCATGCATTTTCTCGCTTCTGACGTCATTAAAAAGAGATGGATGATGCGACTCCCCAGGAGCCTTAAGCACCCTACAGTATAGTAGTGCAAAACAGTGCGGATGTAGCCCAACAGTGCATTGACGAAATAAATGCTCTTCAATAGAAAAAACACTTATTTCCTGAAACTATAATTCTGAAATTCTCTGCGTGAGAGAGAAATGCCGCGTCAGTGGCACGACTGCAAATTTGAATTGCAGTACAGTTACAGTCAAACGTGCGTGCTTGAGATCGATTGTTTTTCAGGCAGTCTAACTTAAATTACATTCCAAAACATCTTTTTCGAGGAAAATTTTATTTTTAAATTTATAGTTCATGTTACATACACTATAGACTTAAGAGCAAAATTTTCCTCGGAAAGGATGTTTTGGAAATCCTACAAGACTCTCACAGGAAAGGCACGTACGCTACTTTGACATTCGTCGTCCCGTCACAATTTGAATGAACAACGACGAGAATCCGGGGAATGTGCCATGCACATATGTAATGGCTGCGTTCAGCAGAGAAAGCTGCTTTGCAACTGTGTAAAATTCGTGAATCTGATTGGAATATGCTCTTAATTTTGGTTAAATCCAAAAGCATGTACCAGTCAGATTCACGAATTTTACAACAGTTGCAAAACAGCTTTCTCGCTGAACCAGAGAGAAGTCTGAGTGCGGCCACGCCATATGTTTGGGCGACACCGATTTTCACGCTGGTGCGATACGCCCATTTTTCAGGTGGACTACGTTCCTTACTCCCATTTTCAGACAATGCCGGTAAAGCAGCGATTCGGTGCGTGTCTATTCTACGCCCATTTCCTGGCGATTCGTGTCCGCAATTATGTTAAGCGCATAATTGCGTGGTTAAAAACATGGACCATTGCGAACGAACTTATATTCCATTCAACATGCACATGATCTTTTCTCTTTACGCACTGTCATAAATTTATTTACGTGTATATGCGTACGAAATATCATATGTACGTGTATATGTGCAGGAACCTCCCTTATAGAAATATCATATTCAGTATTTTTAATACTGAAAATAAGTAATTATCAATGATTCTTAGTATGATATTTCTATAAGGGCTGACCGCGACGCCGAAAAGCACGCCCACTTCAATGCTCTACATAACGCAACGATATTAATAGCATTAATATAAAACATTAATTCCAGTAGCATAAACTGTGAAAAACCAGTGCTCTTTAAATAACATCAATATCTTTCGTGGTTGCCGAGAAATAAGGAATAAATGCTAGCGGCATCCCTTATAGAAATATCATACTAAGAAATACTGAAAAATTATTAGTGATTAAATATTACCAGTAATTCAGTAATTTTTGGCCAGTACTTAATTTCTGGTGAATACTGATAATAAAATCACTGTTAAATATTGATAGTAATCAAATACTACTGAGAATTATTATGCGAAGGTGAAAAATGAGAAAATCATAATGTTTACAAAAATATACTTATATTCCTAATTTTCTCATGTCTCATAAACTACTAGATATCGAAGGTTGTCAACACATTCCAAACTTTCATGAATCCTTCCTGCGATAAATTTCGATCCCAAGCGGTATACCACTGTCACCCATCCATGTCCTGACCGCATTAAACTGTTGCTTAACCTGACGATCGGCGCGCACGCGGTGACTCTGATGACTCCAACGATGTTCTTACAATTCATGCTTATATAGGGTGTTTACGTTAAATCGAGTACGAGTTAGTTCCACTAGGGTCGAAAAATGTAATAAGCACAACCATCTAGTATCTTCATGGTTCAAGACAACTCAATACTGCTTTCCGATGCTCGAGTAGAGTTAATTAGAGTTAGTTAGAGTTAACTAGAGTAGCGTAGCGGATAACGTGAGCATTAGGTAGTTGATTTTCAAAAAATGTCAGTTATTAATAAGTTTAATCTCATATAGTATGTTTATACCAATCGTTTAATATGCGTACAAATTAGTAATTTTATGTTAAATTATTTTGATTTCGGCGATGTATATAAACAACGTCATATTGAAGTAGTGCAATATTAATTAGAAACACGTATCGTATTAATTGAATATATTGCATCGCCGAAATTAAAATAATTAGATATAAAGTTATTAATTGATATGCGTATTAAACGTTCGGTATAAACATACTACATGAGATTAAACTTATTAATAACTAACATTTTTTGAAAATCAACTACCTGATGCTCACATTATCCGCTATGCTATTCTAGCTAACTCTAACTACCTCTACTCGAGCATCGGAAAGCAGTACTGAGTTGTCTTAAACCATGAAGATACTAGATGGTTGTGCTTATTACATTTTTCGACCCTAGTGGAACTAACTCGTACTCGATTTAACGTAAACACCCATAATATATCCTTATATTGTTCACAGTATATTATAACATATCTAGCAAACACCAAATAATAGTTACATAATTTTTACTTGTTTATTGGATAATTTGTTGATAGATATTGAAATAATGCAACATTCGATATGCGATGAATATTGATGTAATGTAGTGAACCACTGATAATTACTTTTACATTTTTAACAAAATGTTATAATGATTAATCCAACAAAAAAAAAATTAAAAAATCCAAGAAAATCCAAAATAAACAAATCGAATTACTAAATTTTGAGAGAAACTTTTAAAAAATATTATTTAAAACAATAGTGTTGTTTCATCAAATGACATGGTTTCCTTGAACGAAATAAAAGTTTTATTTTCATCATTTTAAAAAATGATATTTCGTTTAAGAATATAATATTTTAATGAAATAAAAAAAAACCACAAAATTAAACAAGTACGAATATTAAATCTAAAGAAAGTATTTTCTCCGAAAAAAACGGTATAAGAAGTGTAAAAAATATGCAATAAGACAAATTAATGATTGCCACTAACGAGTGCTATTCTAAGTACTATTCTATAAGTATTATAGATGTAAAACATTACTGAATTTGAAATATAAGTAACAAAAATAATTAGTAAATAAATAAAATATATTATATTCGTAATATTTTTTTAAAATATTACTGCAATATTGCTAAAGTAATATTGCAAATTAATGTCACTGCAAAGTCTCTGCAACATTACACTGTAATCTTGCAACGTTGTAGCAATGTTGCTGCAAGCTTCTGTGCTGTATGGGTGATTTACGTGGACAATCAACAGAGTGATGAATCCGCTTTTGGGTCACTCTGCTTTTCACCGAGTTTACCCTGGGTCTCCGGAGTCTAGCGAAATGATCGATGAATCTGGCGAGAAATCAGCGCTGCTCATTCTCCTGGCTCAATCTCGGGTGTTCCGGCGCTGCGCGGGATGATGCGACCCGCGATTCCAAATTTTGATTTCGCAACGTTCGAAAAATGAAGGGTAGGCAAAAGTAATTGCAACACAGTCGGATTTTACGACTAATATATTCCAAATAAGTACACGAAAATTACCAGAGACTAATTATGAAAAAAATAATCACCTTCTCAACAAATGCGCGCGTTTTATATGTCGCTTTGTCGCTGAGAGTCGTTTTCTGATTGGCTGATGGAGTCATGGAGATGGAAGAAATTCATCCTATCGGTATGATGTCACCGCGTCGATATCGCCGCGTCGGTCCTGAGTGGTGTTTAGATTCAGTTTTCATGCTCCTGTTTATGTTAGCAGCGGGACGTCTTATCGCAATGAGCGATTACGGTTTTTCTTATCTACAGTTGATCCATCAATTTTAAGACTCTCTAACGACACGCAGTATTCAGCGTTATAATTTTAACTATAATATTTAACGTGCGCGAATATACATATGCGCACGTACTTACGTCTAGTAACATAGGTATAAAATATCTAGTGATGTCTGAATCAGACAAGTCGGCCTCCGATCTATATTAATATATTATTAATGTTTCAAAATAAGTTCGGACGTTACAGTGGAACTAGTTCTTAGGGTCTCTAGTTCCAGAATGGCGTTCGGAAACGTCATCCGATGCACCCGTTGCTTTCGAGTGAGAGAGATACGAGAGTGAGATAAAAAGAGAGGGAGAGCACCCGAGTGATGTTTCTGAACGCATCCCAGGTAGTCTATGGGTGTTTACGATAAGTTGTCGGATTGGAAATCCGACTGAACAGTGGTACTCAACCGACCCATTTCAAAAAATTCCCTAGCTTAATCAGATTTTAGTCAAATCTGTCTCAGCAGTAATCGGATTAGCTTCATAGCGACGTGAGGTGATACTTTGTCCTCAAGAGAAATAAAAAGATAAAAGTCGGTAGGTACGTAATTATTATTCTAATGATTAGCGCGTATCATTTTCCTTATATATCAATATATGAATAAATGATCTGTTACACTTTTACTGATATTAAATTAATGAAAAGAAGTATTAGTAATCTCACGTATAGTAAACATTAACCTATAATAATATTGGATTTATGTTATAATTTCATATGTAACAAAATACAACAGTATAAAATCTGTCAAATTAACATTTCAAACATACTAATTTTAAAATATATTAAGGACATTTATGCATTTATATATAGATACATATAAATATATGTGCTTGTATATGTGTATGTTCATATGTGTAATCTATAATTATTTACACACTTATATTTTTATATAAAAAGAATTAGATAAAAAGAATTAGATAAAAAGATTATATAAAAAGAATATTTATAGATTTTTATAGATTGTGTATATATATATATATATATATATATATATATATATATATATATATATATCCCAGACAGCATAAGAACTTCTGAGAACGTTCCAGGGATATTCTGAGGATATTGGAACGTTCTCAGAACGTACTCAGGACGTTCCCTGGATATCTGTACTGTTAGGGATATAGATTACATATATATTATAGATTACACATATGAACATACACATACACAAGCACACATATTTATATGTATCTAAATTACATATTTATATGTATATAAATGCATAAATGTCCTTAACATATTTTAAAATTAGTATGTTTGAAATGTTAATTTGACAGATTTTATACTGTTCTTATTTTGTTACATACGAAATTATAACATAAATCGAATATTATTATAGGTTAATGTTTACTACACGTGAGATTACTAATACTTCTTTTCATTAATTTAATATCAGTAAAAGTCTAACAGATCATTTATTCATATATTGATATATAAGGAAAATGATACGCGCTAATCATTAGAATAATAATTACGTACCTATCGACTTTTATCTTTTTATTTCTCTTGAGGACAAAGTATCATCTCACGTCACTATGAAGCTAATCCGATTACTGCTGAGACAGCTTTTACTAAAATCTGATTAAGCTAAGGAATTTTTTGAAATGGATCGGTTGAGTACCACTGTTCAGTCGGATTTCCAATCCGACAACTTATCGTAAACACCCTGTAGGTTTGTTCGGGTCGCATGCCCTAAAGTGCTTCTATTCGCTCCAACGCATTCTGATTGGTCCGCGTGATGACGTAAACCAATCAGAGTGCGTTGGAGCGAGTAGGAACATGTTGGGGCATGCGACGCGAACAAACCTCATGGTGGAGCAAATGTCACGCATGCGCTTTACACAGACAGAACACTGATATTGAACAGATAAAGACAGACGAGCATTGTCTGCACCGTAGCACCGACGAGGTACTATAAAAGACCGTCAGCCTTACGGGCTTTAGCGACCCCGAGAAATTTGACCGTACATTTTTATATTTCACCTTTTTCTTATATCCTATATTTTTACTGTTATCCTACTTACATCGTCTTGTCTTTTTCTACATCTATCAATACGATTTTTTTTTTTACGTCTGTCAATACGATTTTGGTATGCGAATAATGCTCCGTTCAGTGGGAGCGTCCCGATTGACTACGGTACAATTGGACACAACCAACCGATGAAAAGAATTATCTAATGAATTACTAGGTCGAACCAATCATTACAATCTGTGTCCAATCATATCGGGTCCCACCTCCATCCAGTACTATATGTCGATGGTGTACTTTTACGAAAAAAACCCTCAATTTTGAGTGTAAACACCCAAAAACTGGGGATAAACACCTAAATTTGAAGATTTTTTCGTATTTTTTTCGTAAGAGTAGTCACACGGACAGACAGAAGCGGCTTTGTGTGAAAAACGGTCAGTATTGTCATCGACTTCAATTACCTCCGGGCCTTTTGGCCAGGTCGAAAATTTACTCAGGGCTGACAGTCTTTAGTAATATCTCGTCGGTGATCGTAGTGTTGCGGTATTGCTGAGAGCTACTCTGTCCATATAGTGTGATATAGTGGTATTATATATATAATGCCATGCGAGTCGTGTTCCAGCGAAAGGGAGAGAGATCTGTGTGTGCCTCGTACTTTAATATCATCGAAACTACAGTGATTAGTCGACAACGAGTGATTGAAACAAACAGTGTCGATAAAAGAATAAAGGTGCAGTTAGATATTTAACTAGTTACATTACGATTTCAATCACTGCTTGACATAAATTTTAATTGATTTTAAAACATTTTTAGGTAAGTTTGAGATTTAATTGTTTTTTTTTAATAATATTTGATTACAATACAAAATTGACAAATATGTTAATCTTATTGTGAACTGTGACAAATATATTATTCTTCTTTCTTTAGTATCATGACATCTGAAGAAGTAAATCGAAATACAATGATAGTCTCCACTGAAGAAATTGGACAATCTGTTATCAGCAATCCTCAGAATGCAGGTAACAGCAGGGACACAAATTCAGCAAAGCCGCATGAACAGGGAAATCGACAAAACAATCTTCAACGAATACAACAGCGCAAACAGCAGATGTTTAATTGGCCGCAAATAAAAAAATTGTTGAAGCTTGCGACATATAGTGCTTGCCAAACAGCTGAGTGCAAGTGTACCGGCTGGAAAAATGCACAACCTATCATAAAATCACAAAAGGGTGATATTCAGCAACCTGTTACTAATTTTTTAGATCCGTGTAAAACTTGCACTCATCCTATGGAAAATCACATCGCTCATCTACCAACTCAATCTGAGGAAGAGCTCAATAAATTGTTGGGTATGGCTATTGATGCTGATAATATTTTTATGGGTATACATAGAGAAGAAGATCCCGATACTAAAAAGATATATTATTACTTGTACACTTTATTGAGAAAATGTATTTTGTCTATGACAAAACCAACTATAGAAGGCCCATTGGGACAACCACCATTTGAGAGACCCAGCATAGCAAAAGCAGTGATGAATTTTGTTTTGTACAAATTCAGTCATCTGTCTCCCAGAGAATGGCAAGCTATGTGCGACATGGCGAAAATGTTTTTGCACTGTCTGAATCACTGGAACTTTGAAGCACCCAGTGCCAGAAAAACAACGATTAGTGCAGAAGAAGCGCCAGCTTATAAAATTAATTATACTCGTTGGCTGGTCTTCTGTCATGTACCAGCATTTTGTGATTCTTTGCAGCATTACGATACTCCTGTTGTCTTTGGCAAAACTCTATTGCAAGCTGTGTTCAAGCCAGTTTGTAGCCAATTAATCGATAAATGCCATAGCGAAAGAGACAAAATAACACCAGAGAAGAGGGTTCTAGTCTTGACGCATTTTCCTAAGTATGTGTTATGCCTTTTTATTTCTTCTAGAGTAGTCTGTTGTGATTATCACAACAAGTGTATTATCTTTTATATTCCAGGTTTCTCTCAATGTTAGAAGTAGAGATTTATTCAGATAGTTCGCCTATCTGGGATCTCGAGTTCAAGCAACAACCACCTTCTCATCTACAAGCTGCCTTGGAATCGAAAGGACACCAAGTGAGAAAAACGGGAGAATTCGAGAAAGTTACCATCACGTTGAATGAAAAAGACAATTGCACGACAGTAAATATCAGCCCTGCAGTAAGAAAGCTTCATGAAAAGCGTTTCCATCCCGAGTTGGGACGTTCCGATGCGAAGTGACGGAAAACCGAAGAGGTTTTCGAGGACCTACCGGAAAAAACTGTCGCCGAGATCGTTGCGACTATCAATGATCCTAATTACATGTGCGGCCCTGATGCAGTATTCCCACCTGATGTTCCACGCGATGAAACCGCTAAAATTGAAGAGAGCAGGAAGATCATAGAGTTTCACGTTATTGGGAATAGTCTCACACAACCCGTATCTAAGCAAACTATGCTCTGGCTGATAGGTTTGCATAATGTATTCAGTCATCAGTTGGTTAGAATGCCCAAAGATTATATATCTCAATTCGTATTCGATCCGTAAGTTCTAAAATATTTTTACCAGTTTTTGCTGGAAACCGCAATTACGAATGGTAATTTCTTTACACAGGAAGCACAAGACGTTGGCTCTGATAAAAGGTGGTCGACCAATTGGTGGCATCTGTTTTCGCATGTTTCCGACCCAGGGATTTACGGAAATTGTTTTTTGCGCGGTCACGAGCCAAGAGCAAGTAAAAGGGTACGGAACTCATTTGATGAACATGCTAAAAGATTATCACATCAAGAACAATATTCTACACTTTTTGACATTTGCGGACGAATTCGCCATCGGATATTTTAAGAAGCAAGGTTTCAGCAAAGATATAAAATTACTGAAATCCATGTATCAAGGATATATTAAGGATTATGAGGGTGCAACGTTAATGCACTGTGAACTAAATGCTAAAATAGTATACACCGAGTTTACGGCAGTCCTGAGGAAGCAAAAAGAAATCGTAAAGAAACTAATTTATCAACGGCAACAAGAGATACAAAAGGTTCATCCTGGCTTGACGTGCTTTAAGGAAGGTGTAAGAGGCATTCCCGTAGAATCAATTCCAGGTATTCGTGAAACTGGCTGGAAAAGTTACACGCAAACTAGGACGAGAGGAGTGGCGAAAGGTGCGCAACAAAGTTCTGAATCTATGGATACATGTGTGGACATGTCGGATTCTTTGTACAACGCTTTGAACAATGTTCTAAATACCGTGAAGAATCATAGCGCGGCTTGGCCGTTCTTAGAACCTGTTGATAAGGACGAAGTTCCAGATTACTATGATCATATTAAATATCCTATGGGTATGTCCAAAGAAATATCCATATACGATTTATGAGGTTATAAAATAATTAACTGATATGTTTATGAAATAATGTGTTTATATGTGATAAATAATGTGTGATATAAAATAATAATAAATCAATAACTAACAACTAGTCTCTTCGTATTGCAGATCTCAAAACTATGGAGGATCGTTTAAAAACCAAATATTATACAATTAGGAAGTTATTTATAGCGGACATGACGCGAATCTTTACCAATTGTAGATTATATAACAGCCTCGATACTGAATACTATCGATGCGCAAATGCTCTAGAAAAATACTTCCAAACTCGTATGAAAGAGATTGGTCTGTGGGACAAGTAGAATTTTTAAGTTTCTTACGATGAATGAAGATAATATACAGGATATTCGGTAACTCATGAAGGAGTCGCCATCACGTGTATGATCATTCACGAATTTTCTTTGATCAATAACTTGGAATTTTACGTGTTGTTTGCAAAATGGTAGAGGAATTTTTTATTAAGTTTGACCTAATCTACCTGTTCACTACTGCTTCTCTGTGAGTTACCGGAGATACACATCCTGCATACTTTTCAATAATCAATACCAACTATGCGAATAATGTTTTCTAATTTATTACCTATAAAACTAGTTATTTTATAAAAAAAATTGTTTTTATAAAAACAAAATAGACAAAAGAAAAAGAGTAGTGAAAAAAGAATGCAGCTTTTTTTGGTGTATTGTATATACGAAAGTGGAATAAAAAGTACATTTGTGAGAAAGCTCAATTTTTAATTAGATCAGATGAGAGAAATGTTTACTTTTTTTTTTTCCACTTGTTTTTTTTTTATTAAGTTAGGATAAAGTTCGTACTGTATGTGTGTGTGTGTGTTCTTATAAAAAAAGTTATTGTTTTTTGTATTTACTTACATTTTTACTTAGTAACATATGAATTTTCCAACAGCTTCTAGCTCTTTTATTCCAACAAAAATTTGTAGAAATTGTAGATTCATATTTTAAATTCTTAAATTGAATTTATAAATTAAAGACTTCTTATATATATTATTATATTGCGGAGAATTTTAAATTTCTGACAGCAGACGATAATGCCCTCTGTATAGCTCGTAGTGTGTATCTCTCAGGGCATGAAACAATTCACATAACCTAATCTGTCAGAAAATTGTGTTTTAAATTAACAACAATAGCAATAAACGTAGAAAATTGTGAAAAATATTGGTCGTAATGGTGTAACAGATATCCTAATACCATCCGTTTAGATAAAACTGTCGTGATTACAAGTATTTTTTGTCGAATATTCGAACCAACAACAGTCAAAGGAATCATTAACTCTATTGCGTTGAAGTGAAATTCAATTTACCGATTTTATATAAAGAACATCTTAAGAGGTAAGCTACTATATTCATATGTATATTAATTTGTATTAAAAAATTATTGCTGAGCTGTGTAAATACATGATTAACCTAATCTAATGCATACGAATATAATTTGTTTACATGTGTGTAGAATTTGCAAGAGAAAATAATACTGCTCAGTTTTACATAACATATAATAGTATATTACAATGACTTTTCTCTTTAAAGATGGCATCAGAGGATATCAATCATCACACGATAGTAGCCTCAGCAGAAGAAACTGGACAATCTGTCACCAGTACCTTGCAACAAGATGGTAATAGAGATCAAAACACAACTACCAGACAGCATAATCCAGGAAGTCGACAAAATAATCTTCAAAGGATACAGCAACGCAAGCAACAAATGTTCAACTTGCCTCGGATCAAGAAACTATTGAAACTTGCGACTTATAGCACTTGCCAAATGGAAGAGTGCAAATGCACCAGCTGGAAAAACACGCAACCATTCGCAAGACCACAGAGAAGTGAGACACAACAACCTGTAATCAACTTTTTTGATCCATGCAAGACATGTAATCATTCTTTAGAGAGTCACATTACGCATCTAATGTCTCAGCCTGAAGAAGAAATTAACAGATTGCTGGGAATGGCTATTGACGCTGACAATATATTTATGAGCATACACAGAGAGGAAGATATTGATACTAAGAAAGTATATTACTATTTATATAAATTGTTGAGAAAATGTATTATATCTATGACAAAGCCGGTTGTGGAAGGCCCATTGGGACAACCGCCATTTGAAAGACCTAGCATAGCGAAAGCTGTGATGAATTTTGTCTTGCATAAATTTAGCCATTTATCACCGAGAGAATGGCAAGGTATGTGTGACATGGCGAAAATGTTTTTACACTGCCTGAATCACTGGAATTTCGAAGCACCCAGTGCTAGACGAACGACAGTCAATGCGGAAGAAGCTCCGGCTTACAAAGTTAATTACACCCGTTGGCTTGTCTTCTGCCATGTGCCTGCATTTTGCGACTCCTTAACACATCACGATACTCCGCTAGCCTTTGGGAAGACTCTGCTGCAAGCTGTATTTAGGCCAGTATGTAGACAGTTAATGGACAAGTGCCACAGCGAAAGAGACAAAATAGCGCCGGAAAAGAGGGTTCTGGTTTTAACGCATTTCCCCAAGTACGTCCGAAATTTCCTTTTATATTCTTGTACTCATGTCGCCTGGGTTAGTTAATTCACATCTATTTCATCTATTTCATCTATTATATTCTCAAGGTTTCTCTCGATGTTGGACGAGGAGATTTATTCCGACAACTCGCCCATCTGGAACCCTGATTTTAAACAAGCACCACCTTCTCATCTGCAAGCCGCCTTGGAATCGAAGGGGCACCAAGCAAGAAAGACGGGAGAATTTGAGAAGGTCACAGTCACCCCGAATGAAAAAGATAATTTTACAACGATAAATATTTGCCCTGGGGTGAAGAAACTTCAGGAGAAACGTCCGAACACGGAAGGGCGACCTGATGCGACGAAAAAACGGAAGATCGATGATAACTTCGAGGATCTGCCAGATGATACCATCACTGAAATTGTCGCATCTATTAATGATACTAATTACATGTCTGGTTCTGATGCAGTATTCCCGCCAAACGTTCCACGAGATGAAACTGCGAAAATGGAAGAGAGCAAAAAAATCATAGAGTTTCATGTAGTTGGAAATAGCCTTACGCGACCGGTGTCCAAGCAAACTATGCTTTGGCTGATCGGGTTGCAGGATGTGTTCAGTCATCAGTTACCTAAAACGCCCAAAGAATATATAACACAGCTTGTTTTTGATCCGTAAGTAACATTCCGATACATAAGATGGTCATTTTGTCTAATCATTCAATAATGTTGTGTCGTTTATTATACAGCAAGCATAAAACATTAGCCTTGATAAAGGACGGTCGACCAATCGGTGGTATATGTTTCTGTATGTTTCCGAGCCAAGGTTTTACAGAGATAGTGTTCTGCGCGGTAACGAGTCACGAGCAAGTAAAAGGCTACGGAACACATTTAATGAATATGCTGAAAGATTATCATATCAAAAATAATATATTGCATTTTCTGACATTTGCGGACGATTTCGCAATCGGATACTTTAGGAAGCAAGGATTTAGCAACGACATCAAGCTACCGAAGTCAGTTTATAATGGATACATCAAATACTATGTAAGCGCGATGTTGATGCATTGCGAGCTGAACGCAAAGATTGTGTACACCGAATTCACGGCGGTCATCAGGAAGCAAAAAGAGATCGTTAAGAAACTGATTCATCAGAAGCAGCAGGAAATACCGAAAGTGCATCCGGGGTTGACGTGCTTTAAGGAAGGCGTGAGGGGTATCCCCATCGAATCCATCCCAGGAATTTATGAGACTGGGTGGAAGAGCTCCGCCCAAACCAGAACACGGGGTGTGACGAAAGGAACGCAGGGTTCAGAAACGATGGACCCGAGTCTAGAGACGGCGGATTCTCTGTTTAACTCGTTAAACAGCGTTCTCAACAGTGTCAAAAAGCACAGCGCAGCTTGGCCCTTCTTGAAACCTGTAGACAAGAACGATGTTCCGGATTACTATGATCATATAAAGTATCCTATGGGTAAGTTTTCACGGAAAAGTTCGTATCTATTATTCACAAAATTGTCCAAAGATATATCTACCGATTAATATATCGCGCGTACGCTTTGGAATGAGAGTACAATCGTAAGAAAAGCCAGTCGAGTATAAGGAGGAACCTTCTTAAGATGAATTTTTTCCTATTACAGATCTCAAAACTATGTATGATCGCCTAAACGCGAAATACTATGTAACAAAAAAATTATTTATAGCAGACATGATACGGATTTTCACAAACTGTAGATTGTATAACAGTCCTGGCACTGAGTATTATCGCTGTGCCAATGCCTTGGAGAAATGCTTTCAGAAGCGCATGAAAGAGGCTGGTCTTTGGGATAAGTAGAACTCTCTCAAACACGTTAATATAATGACGTTGGCAATCGACATTTCCTAATTTATTCTCACTACTTGAAGTCAAATTATTTTATAAAGAACGTTCGTACATACCGATATATAATACTGCTTTTTGTGCAGTATTTGTACAAAGATGAAACGATATCTATTTGCGCGGAAGTGCACGTCGGAATCATTAAGAAACGAAGAAAAAAGGACATTAAACATGTTTGTTATTTTGCCTTTTGATCGATTATGTGTGTAAAATATGTAAGCGCCTATAAACTTATACACGTGTAGTCCAAGATATTTGTAAAGTCATTTTTCCAAGTAGCTGTACTTGACAAGTGCGCGATCATATTTTTCTTTCCAATTGCTTTCTCCATGCTATTCTGACATGCACCTCTCGTTCATTGGATATATATATATATATGTATGTGTGTATGTACATATGAACGCGTGTGTACAAAAGTGTATATAACTGTGAAGTGATGCGTGTCGCTTGTCTAATTTTAATCGGGTATTTTATATAACATGACTCGCGAATGCGATTGTTTATACGTGGTCATTTTATCACCAGCACCATGCCGTTAAAAATGTTAGGAGTGGTTTTATGCAAAAGTTTCAAACTGGAGTGGGTACTTAATTTCACAGCCTAATTAGTATCATTAATTGAACAGTTAATTATGGAGCATAATATGGCGATTGTAAGGACGCTCTGGTAGGTGATCAGTCTACGGAACAGCGACTCGCTGTAATGTGCGCTGGTTTGTAAAATATCCATAATGGAATAAAGCTTGTTATCCGCAAGTGATGCGAACGCAATGAGACTAGACTGCGATTCAGTCTGCGACCGCGTTGATATATCAACGAATCAGTAAAAAAGAAACTAATATTCATTCTTATTCTTAAGTTACGTTTTTCGATATGAAGTCTTCTTGATAGCTCTAAACAGTACAAGTTCATTGTAAAATTTAGTAAATATATAGATAATTACTCTCTCTATTGCAATTCCTGCGCAAATAATATAAAAAAAATATCACACAAGTATCTTGAGGTGTACATCGATTATCTATTTTTAGAAAGCTACACACATTTGTAGGAGGCAATCTAAAACAATTAAGACATCTTGGCCTGTTGCCCCATTAACCTCATGAGCTTTCGTTACCTCTTTTTGTCCAATTTTGTCACCCTGCGACACATGTGGGCAGAAATCGTAGAATCGAGAAACCTGTATCTCAAAGCCTCAATGACAACTTGTAGAAATGTTACTGTTAGTTCTCTAGGACATAAGTGATATAATTTGCATATCGTGTAATTTAAGAACCAAACAGAATAATGAAATAATAACTTGTTAGCTTGAGAGATAGAAAGATAGAAGTAGATAGATAGATGAGAAAGAGAGAGAGAGAGAGAATGAAAGAGAAAAAGAGACATTTATATTTATCACGATTTATAGATATTTTTAGTAGATTTTAAGGAACATTTTGTCTTGCATAGTATTTGTTCATTCGAAAAATTTCTGCAAGTGAAATTACATTCTTCTCGCGGTCTATCTAAAGAAATTGCGGTCCACCGAGAATTTGCAGAAAAATCAATGCAAGACTCGAAAAACGCAGGAAGGCGTATGCTCTAGTTACCGCGAGAACTTTGCGCATTCAATGGAGATAACATTACAAGCGGTTAGTAACTGCCAGTAGTAGTAATTGGCATGCATTAAAGAGAGCAATTAAGTACGGTATTAAAAAAGTCGCTAGATATTTTTTAAAAACGCGTAATAAATATGCAAGAATCCTATCTGATGGACACACAGTGTTTTTGTAATGACGACAAATTACGTCTGTATATTACATCGCGCTATGTCGTATCGCTAAGGTCGGAATGTTACTTTTCGCTTGTTATACGCTCTTCTCATTTATGTATCACATTTGTGATATTTGTATATTTCATTCGCAATGTCACGCTGACAATGTACGTTGTATTTCTCTTATTAACAACGTTTTTGTCATGTAAACTTGAAAGGAAACTCGAGCAGTTTTCACTAAAAAAAATCGCCCAATCACGAATCCGTTCTACAGCGAGCGCGAAAGTATTTTCTTTGCACTTATTATGAAAGAAATCTGCTACTATTAAGCGGCTTCGAAGATCCACCCCGGTTGTTCCCGGTTGTCTTGGCGTAAAAACGGATACTCCTGTGCGGCCGAGCAACAGTAACAGGAGGGGAGCTCATATAAAGCGACTCTTCCTTCCAGGAAAACACAATGCTCCAGAAGCCAATGTCACGTGAGGACGGTGTAACATCTAGTCCATTTTATCCTCTCCGATTGTCCTAGTTATCCGTTTGCGCCGTTAACCGAACACTAATTTCAACGTCGTCACAACACTTTATTCAACACGTGGAGATAATACACTCTTCCGAAATGTGCGACGACGACGTGGCCGCGTTGGTGATCGACAATGGGTCCGGAATGTGCAAGGCAGGGTTTGCCGGGGACGATGCTCCTCGAGCCGTATTCCCATCTATCGTCGGAAGGCCCCGATATCAGGTAGAGATATATTTGGAGCAACAATGCCTAAAATAATGAATATAAAACGATAACATTATGCAAGATTTAGCCTGAATTTCGATCTCAATGTGAATCAACATTATGTTGATTGATTCACATTGCAATTCAAACTGAACGTAATGTAATTTTATCGTTATCCATCATTTTTTAAGCAGGGAACTTGAGTAAGCGGATTTCTTTGTCGAGCATGATGTATTCTAATCAGGCGTGTTTAGGGAATTATGGTGGGCATGGGGCAGAAGGACAGCTACGTCGGCGATGAGGCGCAGAGCAAGCGAGGCGTCCTCACCGTCAAATATCCCATCGAGCACGGCATCGTCACCAATTGGGACGATATGGAGAAGATCTGGCACCACACTTTCTACAACGAGCTGCGAATTGCGCCGGAGGAGCATCCCGTTTTGCTGACGGAGGCACCGTTGAACCCGAAGGCCAACCGCGAGAAGATGACGCAGATCATGTTCGAGACCTTCAACACACCGGCCATGTACGTCGCTATTCAAGCTGTCCTGTCGTTGTACGCGTCGGGCCGCACGACCGGCATCGTCCTGGATAGCGGCGACGGGGTGTCTCATACAGTGCCGATTTACGAGGGTATGATTGTTTCTGCTTGTAATTGATCATAAAACAATTTAGATACAATGAAGAAATGAGTTTGTATTTTGATGTATTTACATCACGGTGTGTCATACCTACCTACTTGAATTTAATTGCTTATATTGCTGATCACGACTTGTATTACCGATGTTGATACTTTACTGCTCGCGTTTATTTTGTTTATATATCGGGTTTTTTGTTTTTTTCGATTGTTGCTTTGCCTTATCTGACTAAATGTACTTATATATGTAAGCACAGCATATCCTATGTTCTACTGACACATGATAAAGGGACTTGTCTATGTTAAATAAATAAATAAATCGTTTCACAACCCACTATACGCTCATTATTGTCATTATCTGGAATAAGAAATTGCTGTCAATTGCATGCTGAGCTTGGAGAAGTCGTTAATTGCACTGATATCTTTAGAAGAAGAACGATAAGATGACGTGCGATTTGTTTCAGGATACGCGCTACCGCACGCCATCCTGCGCCTGGATCTGGCCGGTCGCGACTTGACGGACTACCTGATGAAGATCCTGACCGAGAGGGGCTACTCTTTCACGACCACTGCCGAGCGCGAGATCGTGCGTGACATCAAGGAGAAACTGTGCTACGTGGCCTTGGACTTTCAGCATGAAATGGCGACGGCCGCGGCGTCGAGCGCCCTGGAAAAGAGCTACGAATTGCCGGACGGCCAGGTGAGGACCGCATCGTGATGTGTTTCACGAGTGCAACGTTCGCACGACTCGCGTGATTAATGCGCAAAGCGCAGCGACCGCCCCTCAGTCGTGGCCTTGAGAGTCAGACTAGCTTTCTCGGCGATTATTAGATACGCCGTTAAAATCACGTCTCGAGGTAACTACGTTGTAATAATGCAGCTGTGTGTGTGTGTGTGCGTCGTGAATTATTTATAAATCCGACGATTATTAGAGATACACGATAAAGAAATTTCAGATGGCGCCAAACAATATCTGGGAATATCTCAATGTATTCTTGCCAATTTGCGAGTCTATCTCTTTTATCCCGACATAAAATTGCGAATATACAGAGTGCAGAAGATATACCAGAATCTCCGAAGCGATGGAGTTTAAAAAAAAGTCTAACTAGTGATATTTATTTGATCTTGGAATGATTTTGAAATGTCCTGTCAAGATCAAATCTAATTTTTATAATGGAGTGTCGTATAATTTTCTTTTAATATAAATCGATTACTTTTTAATCCTTCCGTATTTAAAAAAATACTAAGGTAAAATTATCAATAATTTTATCTCAGTATATGATTCCATTAAAAAATTAAACTTGATTTTGACAGGGCTTTTTAAAGTTATTTCAAGGTTAAATAAATATTACCAACTGATAAATTTTAAAATTCTATTATATTTATCTAAAATATTTTTTTTTTTCAAAAATATATCGCTGACGAGATATCCTGGGACTCTTGTATATTTTCCGCATCCAGTATACAGAAAGTTTAAATTGAAAACGTAACAGAATGTTGTAACGAGCAACGATAGTGGGGAGAGGGGGGGACGTGCGCTCATTATCATTAATCGCACGCGTTCGCGCCGGCAAGCGTTAAGTCGTCATGGATTGCCGCCTGGTCGTGCGGTCAGTGGACGAAGACGTAACGGGGCATGTTGATTCCAGGTCATCACTATCGGCAACGAGCGCTTCCGCTGTCCGGAGGCGATGTTCCAACCGAGTTTCTTAGGCATGGAGTGCTGCGGCATTCACGAGACGACGTACAACTCGATCATGAAGTGCGACGTCGACATCCGTAAGGACCTGTACGCGAACTCGGTGCTGTCGGGCGGCACCACCATGTATCCGGGCATCGCTGACCGTATGCAGAAGGAAATCACAGCGCTCGCGCCGGCCACAATGAAGATCAAGATAATCGCGCCGCCCGAGAGAAAGTACTCTGTATGGATCGGCGGCTCGATTCTCGCCAGTCTTAGCACGTTCCAACAGATGTGGATTTCCAAACAGGAGTATGATGAGTCGGGTCCCTTCATCGTACACAGAAAGTGCTTCTGAGAACGCTCTTGTAACTCCATCGCCGCTCTTGCCTCCTCGAGATACTCCTCGAGCGATACCCGTGCGCGGGTTGACCACATCGAGTGATCGAGAGAATTCCTCGAGACCGAGTCGCGTCCTCTTGCTCTTCCCGGAAAATAATTTATCTGCCGAGTAACTTATTTTCCGTGAGATTTCTTCTCTTGTGCTTCGTGCGAGACAGCTTCCTCAAAAAATGTTTCACTGAGAAACAATTTCCTGCTCATCGAGAAAACATAGCGTATACAAATACACACACACACACACAAACACACATTATGATTTCTTCTCTCCTGATAATAATTCCTGAAAATAATGTCTTATTATCGAAGTAAGTTGGATCATAATCGATGAATTTGATACATAGTTGTATCAATTTTTGTTCTATATTGTACCCTGCGAAAGCATCCTTAGAAACCATCCATTCATCCTCCGTAAATGTTTGATTTCAAGAATTTGCGTACATCGAACAGAGTGATCGAGATTCAATGGTCTTTTTTTTATTTCTAAAATGTACTCGATGTTATATACATAGCAGGATGTTTAAGGCAGATCTGGGAGGCTAGTCTCTTTCTTCATGCCTCTCTCGAAACTCCCATACACAACTTCTGACACACACACAGTACATCTGCCGTTAGAAAATAATGCCGTATGTTAGAAAATAATAATTTATATATTTCTCAGTCGCGCAGTCTATACCTGTAGACGTACTAAGAACTCAATCGGTAATTCCTGCTAGAAAAATCGTCATTTTTTTACACGATAATTACATTCGTAGTATCGTAGCATCTAAAATGCCGTTTTGTTCATGAAATAATTTTCACGGACGGTTAATACACTATCTTACAGAATATGTCAGTTGTTGTATACATATATCTTAAAAAGTAAGAGACATAAAAAAAAGAAACTTCGAAAACCGTATACCTCTTCGAAGAAAGACGTGTACGGTTTTCCTCGAGCTTTCGCGCGTTCAAGCTGAGATAAATAATTATTACGTGTCAGACGGCGTCTTAAAATTATGCGACACAGCAGATCTAAATATGCGAAAATAACGTGTTGTTATCTGCTCAAACTATTATTCACACATCGATTCCTTATATTCGTAATACCACAGTTTCTTTCTACAATGCAAATGTGAAGTCGGAATTATATCACAAATCTAGGACGCCATTCTCAGAACCCGGTTAGCCGTCCTCCGAGGGATTATTGACATTTGGTGGATCGATAACGCTGTCTGAAGATAGCACGAATGGAAATCCGTAAAAACTAATATACGTAGAAATTTTATTTACCAATAATATAAGAATTCGAAGCACGAAGACAGTGGACTTAACTTTATGCTTAATCGAACTGATTGTGCTAGAAAACGCGTGTTATTTTAAGGAACTTCGTACTTCGGATCGTTAAAACTCGAGCCACTAGTCGCGTTATCGGTGACTCTGCAATCGTTTACAACAGTACTCGGAATTAGATGATATTTCGAGTAGATTTCTAAAACCTACTATGCCTCCCTTATCATTCCCACTTTATCGGCCCAACTGCCGATCGCGCATAAGACATCCCCCGAGAAGTATCCTCATCTAAGAAATATGCTAGTACTTTAGTGCTAGGAAATTGAGTCCAGACGTACTGGTTCGATTTCTCAGCACTATCGTATCTTCCGCTAAACCGCCATTAAAATATTTCTCTTGCTCATACACACACACACAAATTCTTATTTTCGTTATTAATTTATGGTCATATCTCTAAAATTTAGAGATATAAAAATATTGTAATATACACACATATGTATATATGATGTACACACACACACACATGTGTGTGTGTGTGTGTGTAATACATCATAAACAGAAAACGTAATATTTAATTATTTATGAAAATAAAAAATAGTATGTGTTTATGTGAGCAAGGAAAATATTATTTTAATGACAGTTTAGCGGAAAGTACGATCCCAGCCACATTTCTTATATGAGGACGCTCCTAAGACAAGATGTCTCACGCGCGATTTGCAGCTGAGCTAACAAAACGGGAACGGTAAGACGGGATAGCAGGCGTCAGTTTAGAAATCTGGCCAAAATATGCATCTAATACCGAGCACTGGTTTACAATGTCCGAAGTTCCTCCCTGTCCGCTTCTGTGACCGGAGAATTACACTCGAATCTCGATACAGCGTATTGCTTGGCAATCCTCAGAAGTAACGGACGCTGTACCGAATTCGCTTGCAGCTGTAAAACGCGGTTTACAGATTCTTACTCGTAATATAATAGATATACGACATACAGGTTGTATCAAAAGGCGCCCAATTTCTTTTAGTTACAGATTTTCTCGACGTAAACTTTGTCACCTATTTTTGTTTTCAACTGCACTAGTTAATATATATCGGCGATTTGTTCTGAAATCCATCTCTTAAAATAAAATTTACTCGAAATTAATAGTTTAATATTAAGAAGTATAGAATTACTTTACAATTAGGCCTTCTTTTTCAAAATTTCCAGGAGACGTCAACCTTAATTCGTCAGAGAATCTGTCACTGAGAGGAAGCGCGCATTTTCTGAGACACTCTGTACAATAAATATATTTGTACTGTAAGTTTTGGAGTTAACCAAACGCGAATCGTTCGCAATGATGCGCAACTTTTCAAGAGCAGTGACGTCTTCCGTCACTAAAGCTATTATACAGAATTTATAAAACACCAAAAAAGGGGCTACACAAGATTTAAAAATTGATTATATTTTTTTCGCGTTTTATATAACATTTTATAAGATATTAGCTTTTTTTTTTACCAAAAGTGTATGCCTTCGGTGTACATGGTAGTTCCATCAACGACTTTTACAATAGCAAAAATCATACTATTTTACAAACTTGATATAAACTGCTTCGTAAAATTGTAAAAAAAAAGAATTTTGCGAATATTAGCAATATCAACTGATCAAAATCGAACAAAAGTTTCCTGATCTTGCTCAAGTGTTTGATGCACCTGCAAACTGTTTTCGTTATATTGTGTGATACATATTCGTAGTTACATAAATAAAATGACCAACACCGAGTACAAAGTGTAGAATAGATGTATCAAACAAATATTGATGATGAATTTACTTAATCGACAAAAATGTAGAAAAAAAATAGACTATATATACCTGCTGTATACATCGCAGATGTTTAAAAAGTTAATAAAAATATCTTTGGTGCCCCTATATCTCGCGTAGCAACGAAAAAAGAACACTGATTCAAAAGTGTGATGAGGGAGCAATACTATTCTCAAGATTTAAAACTGACGGTCCAGATAAAATCAGTTCTGTCCATTTTTATAAAAATTTATCTCCTAGACTTTTCTTCTACTTGTAGATTTTCTCCTACTTGTTGAACGTTTAGGACGTCGACACTTTATCCGCGTTGTATTCGACCAAGGTAAGGAAAATTCACTGAAAAGATGAAAGAAATTAATAATTGTTATCGTTTATAAGATACACAACAGTATTATAGACGAATATATTTTTGCAAAATTATATATATATATATATATATATATATATTTTATATATATGTGTGTGTGTGTGTGTGTGTGTGTGTGTGTGCGCGCGTATATATATATATATATATGTGTGTGTGTGTGTGTGTGTGTGTGTGTGTGCGCGCGTATATATATATATATATATATGTGTGTGTGTGTGTGTGTGTGTGTGTGTGTGCGCGCGTATATATATATATATATATATGTGTGTGTGTGTGTGTGTGTGTGTGTGTGTGCGCGCGTATATATATATATATATATATGTGTGTGTGTGTGTGTGTGTGTGTGTGTGTGCGCGCGTATATATATATATATATATATGTGTGTGTGTGTGTGTGTGTGTGTGTGTGTGCGCGCGTATATATATATATATATATATGTGTGTGTGTGTGTGTGTGTGTGTGTGTGTGCGCGCGTATATATATATATATATATATGTGTGTGTGTGTGTGTGTGTGTGTGTGTGTGCGCGCGTATATATATATATATATATATGTGTGTGTGTGTGTGTGTGTGTGTGTGTGTGCGCGCGTATATATATATATATATATATGTGTGTGTGTGTGTGTGTGTGTGTGTGTGTGCGCGCGTATATATATATATATATATATGTGTGTGTGTGTGTGTGTGTGTGTGTGTGTGCGCGCGTATATATATATATATATATATGTGTGTGTGTGTGTGTGTGTGTGTGTGTGTGTGTGTGCGCGCGTATATATATATATATATATGTGTGTGTGTGTGTGTCGAGAAACTTACCTTGGAGTAAAACTAGGAATAGTGGTGCCAAATGCAGTTACTGGCAATTGAGGATCCACTTGGAGACTTTGAATTTGTTCTACATCAGGCCACAAGGACGTTATAGTTTCCTCTTCTAGGGACGAGGGACAAGGACCAGTATGATTGGTATTGTAGCATGTGGCTTGATGATTTTGACGTTCTTGCCTTTGCTTTAACTTTTCTATATGCCTTTGCTCCCTAATAACATTCATGAAACCAAATGAGAACACAAATTGCATCGTTGCATGTGAGGAAGAAAACATCAAAGATATTGTACAAACCTTATCCTCTGCACATCCCATCGTTTCCTCCTTCTCTCGTCGTTTTCTAATTTCAAATGTCTCTTGTTAAAAATTTCATCGTCCAAATTCTCAGTGCCCTCCATTGTGTAACAACTTGTGTATATTTTCACCCTCCAATTTGGAACTTCTAGAGAACTACATGTTTCTACTGGACTGGATTGTTTGAGACTTAGGATATAACTCGGATCTCCTACAGCAGTGTAATAATGCTCCTCTGTCGTGAGGAAGGACTCCTTCTTTGCAAGAGATTTTGTCTTTCTGTCACTTTTCCTAGTGGGCTCGTTCGAAGACTGGCTTAATACCTTATCCTGTATATTGGAGGACGCGTCAGCATTGACAGTAGATGAGCAGGATAACCCCCTCTTCTTTTTACTGCCTGTAGACAGTGGGGTCGGATCTGATCGTCTCTTCTTCTTTTCCTCCCACTCAAACCTCGTTTCGTTAGCCTCTTGCTTCACCTCGTGCTTGATTGGATTATCCAGAGGTTCTTGCTTAACAGTGGTGATACCACCACTGGTATTCAGGCGTATCTTAAAGCTCTCATGTAAAGTGTTAGTATTCTCGGATTGCAGATTTCGATGCGGTTCACTGGTTGACGCAGTATTGACCGTGTTGACAACACCAGGCGACGGACACGTACCAAGATGTTCGCTATTAGCAGAATTTTCGCTACATTCAGACCTCAGTTTTTGAAGGTTCACCCGCCTTTCCATACGTTCCAGACGTAGTTTCAACTGCAACAAACAACACAAAATGCACATCCATGATCAGCACACTATTACTACTTCTAACACCGCTTTCAACGTCTCTATACGGAGAATCAAAGGCTATTTACACTTCTCGTGTACGGCCTGTGCAAGACTCTCTGCTTCGAGCAGTAAGTCATGTTGAATCGCTTCCTGAGCCGTGTCGTCGTCGTTAAACTGGGTCTCGCGTGAGAAATCAGAGAGGTTAATTCGATGAGCCCGCGCTCCACCATTCACGTCGCCGATCAACGTGAAACATTCGAGGCCCGGCACGATTTCGTCGACTTGAACCGACCCGGATCGGTCGACTCCGGCCATTCGATATTGCTTATTCCGTCGCGTGAAGTAATTCATCCCTCGCTTTAACTGTCATTTTCAAATCGTGATAGCACGCGAACGCGACAAGAACGTTGTTCTCCCTCGCAAAGGGAACCGACCACGCATGTCACCCCATCTTGCTTTCTCTCCCTGTCTTCCTCTTTTTCTCTCTTCCTCGCATTCGTGATATGCGCGCTCTCAATGCGGAAGTAGCGCCACCACGTGTCGACGACGTGCAGTTGACCTTCACGCTCGGCCTGTTCCCCGCGTGGCGCGTTGAGGTTAGAAGGGTAGAGCGGCAAGAGAGGGGGATGACATTCGCGAGCATGTGCGCAGAGCACGTTTTTACAAAATGGTGCCAAAGTCTTGAGTCCATCGTCGCCGGCATTCCGCGGCGGATAACTAGCGAGATTGTAAACGCGCGCGCAAGTTTGGGCTAGGTTTCGTTAGGTTAGGTTAGGGTAATGCAGTGCGCTCGGGCTTTTTATTACGATCGATGTCGCAGAAACGACGATGACAGCGTGGAGAGTGGATTGACGTTTTATCCGTGTGACATTTACGGCCATGAGCCTACTTCTTTCTCTTGATTCACGTGTGATTTGTCAGTCATGGACAACGATAGTTTTTTTGTATTCTTAGAAAATGGACTCGATAATCGTACATATGTCAGAATAGAGGAATGTGAACTCGTGAGAAATGAAAATTTTCTAATTGGAAAGCATTCGTTCGCTTTTCCACACTAGAGGAAAAGATTCACGATCGCTTCTCTGCAGGACAAATCGGATACGGGAAAACACACTCGATGACTCCCTGCCGCTCATTTCACTTTGCTCTGTCGCATCTTTCAATCGACAGAACACAATATGATTTAAGTGAAAACGACAAATGGACTTTCGGAGCTTTCGTCCAAGCGTCTTTAACGCTAAGATAGATCCTCGTGCAGCCTGATACTTGTGTGATTTTCTCTCATCGGCGAACAAAATTAGACCAAAAGCAACAACAGATAGCTTCATCTCGTGAAATAGAAGTTATCAATCGTCAATGCCAGAGGCATGTATTGTTAACGTATATTTGAACGCTAAGTACGCCCTCTTTATTCCAAGTTCCGTTTTTTTATTGTTTATTTACTATGGCTGCATTCCGAAATTCATTGCCAGTACTGAAAATCTATAATTCATGTAACGTATACTATAGAATTTCAGCACTGGCAGTGAATTTCGGAACGCAGCCTATAACTTCGCACAAGCATCTCGTGTAAAGTTATTTTAGCTTACGAACAAGATATACTTGACGTTCAAATTTTCGCGCCAAGAATACAGGCCTAGCTATTAATCAGAGATTTACCGTGAACGCTCTCTATTAACCGTATTATCACGACATAAAATAAAATATCTGATAAACGAAAATTAAGGACTCTGGGCACTTTTGCCATGGCCATCTTGATTTATGTTGTCAGAAGCGAGGAAGTGCATGCCCAAAATTGCTGCAAAGTACGTCGAAACAAAAAAATATATCCAAAAAATGACACAATTAAACACAAAAAATATTCCGAACACTTTCCTTCTGCTCTAACAATCGATAAATAATGAAACTAACGTGACAAAATAATAAGAAATATGTAGGTTAAGAAGAAAAGTTGTATGTCATATATTGATCTTGTTATGGTTATTTATAAATTGTTGGAGCAAAAGGAAAGTGTTCGGAGCATTTTGGAGATGTGCTTAATCGATTAAAAGTGCCATTTTTTTCGACGTCTTTTTATTTTGATGTGCTTTTGCATTTTGAGCATACATTTCTTCGCTTCTAACGTCACCAATCAAATGTTCCGCGACGAGGGGCCTTGAATAAAAATGCTACAGAAGTGAGTAGATAGGTTAATTGTTCATTTCCTAAATCGCCGATTGCTGTCACATGTCAATTAAAACCGGCACGCTAAGATGTGTGGAAAGAAAATCGACGATCACTTTGGAACGTACGTTATTTCAAGACCTGCACTTTTCGGGAAACAGTAGAACTCCCGCTGCACAAGGAGAATACACACGTCACGTATGACAAAAACCCCTATTCTGAATCTTTCTTTGTCTTTTCAACGATAGAAGTGCCTCTAAAGGCCGATTTTTTTATAGCAGTTCAAACTTAGACTCAAGTTTGGACTCTTCCGATAATGTGTGTTTATAAACGAAGTTCGAACTTAAATACAAGTTTCAACTTCTATTGAAAAATCGGCTCAAAAATGTGCTTAATAGTCAATCAGAAAGCACATAAATTACACTCGATGGCACTTTTGTCGACAAAAAAGAGTCCAGAATAAAGGTCGAAGGAACGAGCAGTCTTCTGTGCGATCTTCAAAGTCGTTTCGAAGACGAATGTTCCAATTTTCCAGCGTGATCGATCCGCAAACATGCTGCCTCGCTCCGTCGATTTTGTCGCGACCGCGGAAAAGCCGGAACAATTCTCTCCGCGTGCGTTCATTCACCGGCTAAACGAAGGGGAGGGGAGAGAAGAGCGACAAGAGGGGAGCAACGGGGGGAGAGAGAGAAAGAGAGAGAGAGAAAGAGAGGAAAGAAAGGAAGGAAGCGCTACTCTTCGCGCGTGTATGTACCGTCTCGTTTTCCTGGCGCAGCGCGGCGAGGAGCTTGTCCTTAGTGACGATCTGCTCGGACTGCTGCTGGATGAGGTCCAGGTGCAGCAGTAACAGCTCCTTCAGATGCTTGACCTCGGTGAAGTCGTTCTGGCGAGGTTCGTTGCCGCGAAGTGGACTGACCCCAAGAGCCGCGGCGACGGCGGCGGCGGAGGCCGTCGCGGCAGCCGGCGTACCGCCGTCCGTCATGCTCGCGTACATGTGGTCAAAGTCGCAGGGGAAACTGAGAATACCGGCGGGTCCGGTGGTAGTGGTGGTGGTGGCGGTGACGTTCTTGCCGTCCTCGCCGTCCAACTCCTGGAATTCTTGATTGCGCGCATTGCCGCAGTTGTTAGTAGCGACGCCGAGGCCGCCGCCGGCGCCGACGACAACACCGACGGTGCTGATTCCCGCGTTTGTCGTGCTCGACATCGCCGGGGAATTGCTGTTGCCGCTGACGAGCGCGCTGCTGGTAATCATGGCCGAGGACAACGACAGCGTCGCGACGGTGCTGCTGGAGGTGCTGCGGGCGCCGTTCGCTGATGCCGGCGACGACGAGGTTGTCGTCGTCGTCGTGTTAGACAGGTGTTCGTTCATCGCCGCGACCATGTTGCCGCGCTTGTGCCGATAGCGATGGTTTACGACGTCTTCGTCGTCGTCGTCGTTGTCGTCGTCGTCGTCGTCGTCGTCGTCGTCGTCCTCTTCCTCCTCCTCCTCCTCCTCCTCCTCTTCCTCTTCTTCCTCGTCGACGGCGTCGTTGTCGTCTTCGTCGTCGTCGTCGTCACCGAACAACGTTGACGCGCTGTTCACAACAACGATCGCGGCGGTGGTGACCGTAGCCGCGCTGTTGCCGTCGACTGTCCTCGCGCTTTTACCGGCACTAGCCGGCGTCGTCGTCGTCGTCGTCGTCGTCGTCGTCGTCGTCGTTGTTGTCCGGGGGATCAGCGCTCCGAACTCGCCACAACGGTTCGTCGTCACGACGGCGTCGTCGCTGTCACGACCGCCGCCGCAGATACGCGCTACTATTGTCTCACGACGATTCACCGCTGGCGTCGTGCCGCGGGCGTTGGGCAACGTCACGTCGCCGAAGCAGTCCGTAGCGCCACCGACAACGACGCCGCCGTCGATAACAGCAGCAGTGACTGTGACGACAGGAGAAACGTCGCCGATCTTACCACCACTAGTCGCACCGCTGTTGTCACAAGCACCACTATCACAGCTAAAAGCACTGCTACGAGAGCCAACGCCGGAGGAGACACCACCACCACCACTGCCACCCACACAGCCTCTTTCTCCTTCTCTTCCTCTTACGCCTCCACCGCCGATGCTGCCACTGACAGCGCCGGTGGCGGCGGCAGCGGCGTCGATATTGTTTTTCTCACCGTTCACGAGTCGCTCGGGCCACGGCGAGCCGCCGTTTGACATCTTCTTGCCGCGCTCGCGATCGCGGTGGCTGCGTCGCCGCGACGGTTACCGCCCGCATTTGCTGCGCCCGTTGCCACGAGCGTATCGAAAACACACGCCCGGCTCGCGCACATTAAGCGTCTCTGACGTGCGCGTATCGCGCCACGGACGTGACGGACACGATGTTCCTCGCCGCGAGCAGCCGTCGTTGCTCTAGCTCGCGTTCTCGTCCGTCTCGCAGTAGCTCCCGGCTCTACCACACACAAACGAACGCGACGCGCCGCGACACCCACGGATACGGAGCGGCCGATGCGGCCTCTCGTCGCTCTCCTGCCCTTTCACCCTTCCCCGTCGTTGTCGTTGCGTCGTCGTCGTCGTCGTCCTCCTCCTCCTCCTCCGCCTCCTCCTCCTCCTCTTTCTCCTCGTCGTCGTCGTCGTCGTCGTCGTCGTCGTCGTCGTCGTCGTACGAGGGGAAATTTTCACGACGCACGGCCCACCGCCAGTGAGAGCGTGCACGAGGTGTGCGCGCAAGGCGCTTCAACTTTGTGTTTACTCGTCGCACGGACGAGGTGAGTTGCGCGCCGCGCGACGTCTCACTGCTTAGTTACTGGTCGTTTATTGTTACCTTCGGAAGGACAGAGAGCGAACCTCCGCAGCGCATTATTTCGCGAGATCCGCGCGGCGAACCTACGACAAGATTTTTAACCAGATCGACGGTGTCTTGCGGGACTGTTTGTGTTTCTCTACGACTGCCGTATAATCGATGTCGATTTAATATCCTAATTTAATATCCTAATGTGTTTCGTAGATCTAAATACATCCTTACGGCATTAACATTCAATCACGCTTTAGAGGTTACGAGTTTTGTTCTCTGGAACTAGTGAAGACTGCAACAATTTTTTTTAATATTTTAGTTATTTTATAATTAGTGTTAACAAGAACACACACATGTGTGTGTGTGTGTGTGTGTGTGTGTATATATATATATATATATATAAATGTATATTAAAACTATGTTATTCTTAATGAAAATTGAAAACCAGCAGAGACAGATATTTAATATATTGTTAACAATTCTACTTCTATTAAACTTCTTTTTTAATTTTATCGTGCTTAATAATCGATAGTATGTGCAAGATTTCACAATTTACGTAGTATTTCAAATTCTACATTAAAGAAGTGATAATCCTACAAGTACATTACACACGAAAGTTTAAGGATTACTGCTCCTGATAACGATAGATAAGCAAAATCTCAAGAGCTATAATTTCTGTAAAAATAATAATGAACGAGATGGTTCAAGGAGCATTTTACAACTTGAAATCTCTATTTTATAAATATATTGTTAAATATATAATTTTTTAATAATTTTACAAATATGAATACAAATTCATTGAATGTTAAAATGTTACATGAAGTTTGTGAAGTTATACCGCTTAAATAAAAAATCACAGACAAATGATTCAGACAGCTTAAAAACTTTCTTTAATTTGCGTACTCGTACATTGCGTCGTGATTTCTTTTCATCAAGATATTAAACGGAAGAAAAATATTATTTTGGCTTTGAAATCTTACAAAAGACGAATAAATCGATGTAAACGACGTTTTCTAAACGTTTTTCTAAAAAATTAATAAAAAATAGAAAGTTTACTCTTTAAGGCTCTGCTATCTCTGGGGCGACCATATTAGTTTGATGACGTTAGAAGCGAGAAATGTCATACCGAAAATCCCTTGCGTTTTATCGCTTTATTTTTTACTTTTCCCTGAAGAACCAAATATTTTCCTGAAACTTGTAAAAAGTACAGCAAACTTTGATATCTGACTGATATATCACATAGCATTGTAAAATAATTCCTGAAATAATGCTTCACATTTTTCGGCTGTCACGGTGGTTTGACAGCTGAGATATCAGCTTGTATGAACACAATTAATTTCTCGATTTTCACAATGTATTATCTGTATCACTGAGTTTGCTGTACATTTTACGGCTGTGAAGATCACGATAATATACACACTTCACGGAGAAACTGAAAAATAACACGATAAAATGCAAGTAATTTTCTGAGGTGTCAAGCGAAGACTAGCGTAAGCCTGGCCAAGTGTCAGCCAATCAGCTACGCTAACATAGTTATTTCATGTTCTCGACAGGGAGCGTCCCGATTGACACAGTACGATTGGACACAACCAACCGATGAAAAGAATTATCTAGTGAATTACTAGGTAGAACCAATCATTACAATCTATGTCCAATCGTATCGTAGTCAATCAGGTCCCACCCTTCTCGATACTGCTAGGCGCCATCTACACGTATTGTAGATCGGGACTTATGGCTACGGTTGCAGCAATTTGTGTGATTGTGTGCCCTGAACGCTCAGCGGCGCGCCA
>NW_022639478.1:875775-883376 GCF_010583005.1 Odontomachus brunneus
AACTATACACGGTCGGCCGCGAGCTCGTTGCTTGCGCTTGCACTTGGTTTCGCGATACTACTGTGTCGCTTGATATAGGGTGCTTTCCAATTGCTTAACACATCTTGACACATATGTACACAGAAATGCACAAAATGTAACGTTGTGCACGATTCAATTGGAACAAAGTGTATACGTATGTCGGGTAGAGTTAGGATTATTTTTCAACTGTGCTTATATTTTGGTATTTTTTAATAATAAATAATAAAATTTAAATATTAAAAAATATATTATTTATTTCACGTCGCAAATGCTAGTCTTTTTTCAAGCCGCTACGCTTATTAACTTTAATTGTCACTAGAAAACACTAGTTTACACAGTCGACTAGTAGCCCTCGAGCTGAGTACGGATGTGTAATGGCTCCTGCACACAGGACGCGGTAATACTTACCGCGCGGCGGAAGTTCGCACGACAGCCAATCAATATGCTGCTTTCCGTAATAACCTTCTAGCTCTTACGGAAAAACAACATATTGATTGGCTGTCGCGCAGACTTCGCCGCGCGGCAAGCATTATTGTGTCCTGTGTGCAGGAGCCATAATGTTGTGTCGACGATTACGACAATTGGAATGCAACTTGTGTCGCCGTGTGCATGAAAGTATCTAGGGATATTGCAATAATATTGGAAATTAAATATAATAATATTGGAAAGCACCCAGTATGTACTAGAGTGCGTTCCGTTTCCACGCATTATGCGCATGAAACGCAGCTTTAGAGTGACAGAAATACGAAAGTGAGATAAAAAGAGAGAGAGAGCACTCAGGTGAGATTCTCGAACCTAGGTTAGGTTAGTTCTTGAACGCATGAGAGCACATGGACTGCACTATTTTGGAGCTGAGTCCATGCGTTCGAGAACTAACCTAACCTAGGTTCGAGAATCTCACCCGAGTGCTTATTTTATCTTACTCTTGTATCTCTGTCACTCTAATGCTGCGCTTCATGCGCATCATGCGTGGAAACGCACCCCTAATGTGTACTAGAGATGCACGATTCTTAATCGATTCGATTCTTTTTCTAATAAATTTAGGGAAAAAGGGTTGTTCGTGCTTGCATATTTCATATTTTTCGCTTTTAAAGAGATAGACACCTAATCAGAGGATCGATTGTGTATCTCGAATCGGAGTGAAAATTACAAAAGTGAGCGAATTCACTAAGCATTGACCAATAAAGTTACAAATATTCTAGAAAATTTGCTCACTTTTGTCATTTTCATTCCGTTTTAAGATACACAATCGACCCCCAGACGCTTGGAAGAAACAATCGAGTTAGTTATCTTGCTTTTGCTTCTTCCAAACATTCCAATATACTTTTGTCTGGTTTTAAATATAAAAAGTGCGAAGAATGCAAACAACACGAATAAGCCTATTTTTGGGGAAAGAATCGAATCGATTCAGAATCGGGCATCTCTAGGGGTCGATTGTGTATCTCAAATCGGAATGAAAATGACAAAAGTGAGAAAATTTACTAGCATATTTGTAACTTCATTGGACAATGCCTAGTGAATTTACTCACTTTTGTAATTTTCACTCCGTTTCAAGATAAACAATCGACCTCTAGGGGTACGTTCAGATTCCCTACCCGGGTGCACTCTAATACTAGAAGTGCTATAGTATATGTAACATATACTATAGTGTTTCTAGTAATAGAGTGCACCCGGGTAGGGAATCTGAACGCACTCCTGAACGCAGCCAGTCTTTCAATGGCCTGGTTTGGTTTGTACACTTGATACACGTACTAAATAGTAACTTTCTATTAGATAATCTTAATATCGACGATATATATAAACAACGGTATATTAAGCTAATATAATACTCATCAACAAAACGTATTGTATTGATTGAATGCATCGCCGTTGATATGCATTGGCGATATTAAGATTATCTAATAGAAAGTTACTATTTAGTACGCATATCAAGTGCACGATGTAAACCAAGCCAATTATACTAAAAATTTTACAAAGTTGGCAATTTTTATTACTAACTCAGCAGCTTTTGGCTGCTCATCACCGCTTGTCGCGTTACGCGGATATTTTTCAAGTAAACGCTATTTAACCTCAAATGTAAGATAACCTCACTTTATATATAAATTTATTTTTAAGTTTAAATAATATAATAAAATATATACATATTTTTTTATTTAAACGCGCGCGCTAGGATGCTTATATATTACGCTTTATATGTTGCATCTCTCTCATAATTCGCCTAAATATATAATTTTTGTCACATAATCCAAGTTTAATTTATGTGATTTCTAATATAATTTTTGGAAGTAAACATCTTTTATTTTCAGTAAAAATGGACATTCGTCCGAATAATACCATCTATATCAACAATTTAAATGAGAAGATCAAGAAAGATGAATTAAAGAAATCATTGTATGCTATCTTCTCTCAGTTTGGTCAAATTCTGGATATTGTGGCGTTAAAAACATTGAAGATGCGTGGGCAAGCTTTTGTTATTTTTAAGGAAATAGGAAGTGCGACAAATGCATTGAGATCTATGCAAGGATTTCCGTTTTATGACAAACCAATGGTAAGAATTGACAGATCATATGTATATAAGGCTCTTATAATAATGTATATTAATGTAATATTTATATTAAATATATTTATTATATATTACTGAGATTTTATATTATATTGTTTGTTTGTTTCACAGAGGATACAATATGCTAAGACTGACAGTGATTTGATAGCCAAAATGAAGGGTACCTTCGCAGAACGTCCAAAGAAGCCAAAACGAGTTGTTCCAGCAGCAGATGAGGAGGCTAAACGTGCCAAGAAACGCGCAAAGGAGCAGGCAAAACATTCCCAACAAATTGGTTACCATGCTGGTGTACCTCAACATCCAGGACTTGTCAATACAGCTGTGCCTGAGCAACCACCAAATCAGATATTATTCTTAACAAATCTACCGGACGAGACGAGTGAAATGATGTTATCAATGTTGTTTAATCAATTCCCAGGCTTCAAAGAGGTACGTTTGGTACCTAATCGACACGATATTGCATTTGTTGAATTTGAAAATGAAGTACAGTCCGGGGCAGCGAAAGATGCTTTGCAAGGTTTCAAAATCACACCGTCGCATGCAATGAAAATATCATTTGCAAAGAAATAAGTTTAACTTATTTCTAACTTTTTTCTACTGTTAATATTTAAGTAATATAAGTGAAAATTTGATCAAGTAGATATTTCAAAAGTTAATGCTATGCTATCGACTTCGATTGTCTCGTCTGTAATACTTTGCAGAAAAATATGTTTCATTTATTATTCCTTAATCTTATTTTGTAGTGCTCATCAAATACAATATTACTTTAAGGTAGTTTACTGTGTCATTTTGTGTCCTGCCAAAAATATATAAGAATATTTAATAAACTTTACTACAATATACTTTACTAAAATATATAAGAATATTTAATAAACTTTACTAGAATATTTAATAAACTTTACTACAATTTTCAAGTATTTAAGTTCTATTAATACATAAAGAACATATATATTATTCGTTTGAAAATATATTCAAACATAAATGCTTGAGTGACCTTAGAGGAAAGTAAAAAAATACGACATTTTTGGAATCATATATATTTATCATAATGAACCACGATGAAATATGCAGATACTTATATATACACAATGCAAATATATTATTTATTTTTACGTTTTTGTGATAAATCTATGCATGCATCGTAATTACTCCTGCAACACAAACAGCCTATAGCATATTATTAAAAATGATAAATGATATATATATATATATATATATATATATATATATGTGTGTGTGTGTGTGTGTGTGTGTGTGTATATTTTATACATACGTAAATATCATATATTTGTTTCTCATTGGCGTTGCTACGTATTAATTATTTAGAAAGCTAACTTTACAATTATAAAAAGAGTATATAAAGTGACGCCGAATACTATTATCTATTATATATATGTGTGTGTGTATATATATATTATATATTACGTCCTTCTGGATCGTATGAGACGGCCAAAGATTACGCCAAATACAAAGCAATATAAATGAGAGAGCCAAGGAATGATAAAAAAATATACAATATGTCAGGAGACATAACTGTCGTACTATTGCAGGCCTCTCTAAGGCAGAGACTGCATTTGTCCATTTTTACAAGTTGATGGCTGTCTAATTTTCCTTCCATTATTTGACACGGATCAAAGTTGTCCGTTTTAGCCGTTTGGCATGTCCTTATGATGACGTCTTGATTCTCAACTGGAAACATTACAACACCAAGAATATGGATTTTTGAGAAAATTATATGTACTTGTACTTCATAAATTTCTTTCAATTGAAACATTCACCGTTTCATATATAATAACGTATATTATGTCGACTATTTTCTTTTGCTCTGTCCTTACCATTGAGAGTCATTTTGGAGCATGCCATTTTGGGGCTTTGGTAAGTGTCTTGATGTTGTATCTCCTCGACGTCAAAAAGCCACTTGATCGAATCTAAGACGTTATGCTGTTTGATTTTTTTGTTGTACCATTCCCGCATGTTATTAACGGTGCATTCGATTGGTTTGACCGTCGAACTTGGCACTAGTTCGGAACCACATTCTTTGTCTGATAGCGAGGTGCACATATAGCACTTCAGGACATTGTCTGTGAAAAGGAAGCATGGATAATAAGTCGTTCCATACGAAACAAGATAGTCGTATCGCGCGTCATATTAATAAATCATTTTCTCTTCGGTTCGAAATTAAATATTATTCTTCTCTTGGTGCTTTAAGAAGATCCTTAATTTCTTGTCTGTTCCTACGTAATTTCACACAAAGGACACAGCGACTCGTTCTCCATCAAATAAATAGTTTTCAAGAAAAAAGAAGAAAAAGTTTCGTGATCTCTTTTCTTCTATATGTGAATATAGAATACTTTTTTTGCATTGGAGAAACTATTTCTTTAATTAAAATTATTTGCACTTAAGTTTGCTCTTTATTTTATCTATCCTCACAATTGTCGAATTTTTATTTAGAGAATTTGGCAAAATTATTGGTAATTTTAGAAGAAACTCGATTGAAAAATTATAGAATCTTTAATGGATAGTATAATTACCTAACTCTTTTCCACATATCTATATCGTCTATACGCATAGACGAGATTCGAGTTATGCTATTTAGGTCGCAAAGTAACGATGTGACGCCATGCGTCACGACGGTCTTTATGCGTTTATACGCATGTGTATACAAGACGAGAGAACTTTCTTCCCTTTTGTTTTTTTTTCTTGCATAAAAGTAAAAACACAAAGTGCGATTAAAGGAAAAAGTACACTATTTGTTTACTATTAGTTTAAAGCTTCACAGTGAATATACAATTCAGTAAACACTAACAGTAATATTACATATTGTTATGTTACTGACAGTTGGTGTTTACTGGGAATGGTGTTTGCGGTGATATTTTTTTATATTTGTTTATGATTAATTTTCAAAAGTAATTCTCTCTCTACACTGTTACTAAATTTTTAATTTTTGCGTAATACTATGTAAACTCCTTTTCTTCTATTGATTACACGTATCACATCTATTTCTCACTACGTCTATATTTAATTACCTTTTTATCTTTCTGCTTCTTTTTCGAAAAGTTCCATCGGAATATTTCTGTACAAACATATGCGAAAATTTGACAAGGATACCGATGACGCATGATCGTTTTCCTTGCTTAACGAAAATTCTATCAGCTATATAAAGCAAAATATAAAGCAAAATTCAAGCAATAATTCTCGAACACATTGTTATTCTTTTCAGAGCGTTACTGTAAAATTATTAAAATTAACGTCACCTGACTGAACCACCGCAACAAAGGCTAAAGCGACGAATGATATTGCGATCCTTCGATACATTCCGCTTCTTTGATAGAACAATTTTTGCCCTCGATGATAGAAACGTAACTTGCGCAGTTAGAAGATAACGCACGACGAAAGAGAGTTGTAGTGCTGTAGACAGTTTGATCGCGAGTATGCGCGAACCTCCGCGGGAGCTTTTCGTTCTCCACGCTGCATTAGCCCCCGCTCTCAGTCTTCTCCTACCCCCTGTTTCCCTTGACATTTTATCCTCTATCGTCCAGCAAGCTTTTCCGTAACGCGCAAATTACGGCTTCCTGGTAGATAGAGTCTGCTTCCTGGCTTCCTCCAGGATTGTGGTTCATAGGACGTTTTTCCCTGCGCCAATTTTGTTTGATTCACGACAAAATTGTATCAATTATTGTTAATGAAATCCACGTTTGACGATGGTCGCCTACAATCATATATTGGACTAAATTGTTTGAATAATACCTAAACAACTATCCTAAGAGATTGAGTAAGCTTTCGTGTTTCCATCGTGTCATTTAGAACAATATTAATGATGAATTCGATTTAATTTACTAAGTATTCCAAATATGTTTTCCACGTAATTTACTAAGTATTTTTATAATACAGTGGCATTGAAAAGTTGCGCTGCAGATGAAAAGCCAAAATGTCGATGTCAAACGCATAATGAGTTAACGCAAGGCATAGCAATCGTGAATTCGCAATTCTCGAAAGTAGTCATTAATCGAAACTGGATGCATTGTACGCGTTCAATGAGGCACACGATAAGTTGGGGTTAGACTAGGGAGGACGAGAAAAAGGGGAGAGATGGCCAATGTAGCGCGGGTCGGCGCCGCGGCGCCTGTCGGAGTGTCGTAACGTCGCGCCACGCCGCGTCGCGTTGACGCCAGTGACGCCGTTTACGTAGCCGTCGACTTTCAACTTAGCTATTACGAAAAAAATCTCACAGATAAAGAGAGATCAGGAGAGTATTTTCTGTTTTTTCTTCTCCACTAAATTTTTCCTAATTTTTCCTTTATACTGTTTTTTATGTCCTGCGCTCGAAAAATCACTCGTCGTGATCATCTGGTTGTACTCTTTGTCTACGTTTTTTTTGCTGTATGATGTTACGCCTATACCAGAATTTACCTGAAATTTTGTTTCAAATGTTTTAATTAACGAAATGAAAGTAAATCGTAGCCAGATTTGTTATATTTTTCTTTCACTATCACAAGGTGACATTTTGTTAGTGGCTGAGTTATTTGACAATATATATTGAGTTTTGCAATAAGCAATTGCGGATTTTTCGGCTCGGATATAACGTTTACATTTTTATGCCGTTATAAATTCATAAAATAATGTACTCAAACAATAGCAGATTACAGATCTAAATGATGCATACATTGTTTTATAAAATTATAACGACGTAAAAATACAATCGTTCCATTTTATCTGGACGATCCAAGGTTACTCGGATAATCTCGAAATTATACGAAGGTTATTCGAGATCACATGAGCCAATCGATATAACGAAATAACGAGCGTGTCTAAAAAAATAACGACAATTGAATTGAATATTATTTGTCACGTTATATGTACGATTTACATAAATTCACCAAATGTTAAGACCGATCCTTGTACGTACGTGTTGAATATATAATTTTCCTCTCTTTATAAATATAAATATAAATATAAATATATATATATATATATATATATATATATATATATATATATATATATATATATATATATA
>NW_022639478.1:884274-899131 GCF_010583005.1 Odontomachus brunneus
TCTCTCTATATATATATATATATATATATATATATATATATATATATATATATATATATATATATATATATATATATATATATATATATCATTTCAATAATAATATAGTATAATATAATAATAGTAATTTATTATGTATATGACATGAAGAACAAGCATGCAAGTAAATGAATTTTTTATGTAACTTTTTTGCAACCATGCTTATTTCATCTTTGTTTTTATGATAGATTTAACGATTAGTCGCATATCAACATATCTCGCACGTATTTTCTTAAGTATCTCGTTTCGCAGGAGAGTTGCTACTTAAAATTCGTATTATAAGTATATAAGGCATGCACGCGCATAAAAAAGATGACGTAATTCGATAAGTCGGATATTGCTACTTAGAATGCTCAGAAGGGAACTTACACTCGCTCGCTCCATCGATCGATCAATTTCAATCGCATCGCCTGGTAATATAGTAATCGACAATCACGGAGAGCGTACACAGAAAGTAGACGGCGTGGCTGAGTGAGCATCGTTGAGATCGATTGCAGCCGTAACCCACACATTCGCAGACAAGTTGATAACTATCTCGGCTATAGCGTCCCCGATAGCACTCCTTTTGGCTGTTGCGCGATTTCGCGCATTCGCGCATTGTTAGGTCATTATGCGAATCCATAAAGTAATCTGCGAAGAATTGTACGGACTTTTTTTTAAATATTATCAGTTTGTTAGAACTGTTGGCTTAACAACGTGACATGCTTCACTCAGGATGTGAGATGTATCGCGAATCAACTCCATTAAATGATCACGAAAATTCGCAAGTTACTGTCCCTAACGGCTATAGCTGTGGTTAGTAGATGCTGGCAGATGGGGGAAGCTAAATGCGAGAGACTGTAACTCAGTAGTAGTAGTGATAATACTCGGATATACTCACACACATAAACAGCTTTGCGACAATAGAGATGACCCGATGGGCACAATTTCAGGTATTTAAAGTGCACTTTGTTAAGAGTGCAATTCTGGTCCTTTTTGCTGTTGCACTGATAACATTTCATTGCAATGCATTCTTTTTTTATAGTTGTTACCATTGATTGATGCCAGTATAATTGGGAATAAACATTTAAAAGAAACTGCATTAATAATTAAAAAAATATACATAATATTTAAGCATTATCAATAAATAAATAAATAAATAGATTTATTTATTTACAAACACATAAGAAGAGTAAACGGAGAAAATTAATAGATACATGATTATAATAGATATTGCCTTTATAATTTCTATTTTAATGTGGGCAATCAACTGAAGTAATTAACTAAAAAGTTATAATTCTCTCATTTGATTCTTACCGTTTTGGAAAATATACAAAATTAATAATATTTGCAATATGTAAAGTCTTATATGCATTGTAAACTACGTTTCTTCATGTAGGCCATACAGCATCGAAAGAATCACACGAGTGCAATAGGAGTATATATCCTACGAAAAGATATCTCCGTAATATAAAATTAACACGAATCAAATGATTTTTATTTCACGCTAATTACACTGGCGAAAATTAAGTAGGAGAATTTGTATTTTATCAGCAAAATTAACTGCGTTACATAACCACAAAAATCAGACGCAGTTTTTTGTATTTTACTTTTGGTTTTATAATACACACACACACACACACACATATATATATACACACAATTTATTTGCAAACTATTTCTTACCTAATATTTCATTTGTAAGCTCGAATGAATCGGGAAAATGAACGTAAAATTAAGTCTTACTGAGAGGGTTATAGACTGCGCATAACACCGAGATACTTAACAAAATGCGTTCAATACGACATGAAGTTAGCGATGTAAATTGGTTCGCGACAATATTCGTCTCGATTCCAAATGCATTCCAAAACTTATACAAATGCACAGTATCTGTGATATGTTATTTTCAAAGTAAAATATTTTCAATAAAATATGATTTTCAATAAAATTTTCTTCAAGAAGGATATTCTGGAGTGCAATCTTAAGTAGACTATGCAGCTAAGCAAGATATTGGCAACACAGATTTATCAGAGTGATGAGAAGTATGTCAGCACTGCCGGCCGATGGTCGTTGAAACGCTAATTACGTTAATGTCGGCTATGATGAAAAATTACTCTACATTTAATATCAATTCACACCCTTTTACTCTCGCGGCTGTAGACAGGTATGGCGTGTTGCAGTCAAATCATGAGCGACAACGCTACAAAGGTAAAATATATAATTTACACTAACATGTTCACGATTTGTTTTGCGTTTTATTTGCGATATAAGCATATCGAGGTAATACACAAGATGGACGTTGGGAAATCGACAAGAAAGTTCACGGTATTACTTTGTCGGACTTGAAACACAATACGCAAATACATGAGATGATGATTACGTGTGACAGTTTCGTGACGTTGAGCATACCACAGGAAGATGAACATTATCCACTCAACGTGCTCCAAACCATCACTTTACTCTCCATTTGAACGTGAAGCTATTCGTATTATCCGCAGCCTTATCTATTTAACCTATATGTTCATGTCAACTTTTTTTAGAACCTTCGCACTTCTTTCTCCAGTTTTCTACTAATGGTTGATGTTAATGAGCAAATGGTTACTCCGCGTGAATCTTACTCTGAGTAATCCCTCATTGATAAAAGTGTCTCTAAAAAAATATGACTCGTAAATTCAGATTAATTTATAAATATATTTAAAGGCACTTTGACATTGTGTGAATTAATGTCACTATTCACTTCATTTATTGCTTAAACAGTAAAATAAGTTTTTCGTGAAAAAATATCGGTTAACAGGTGCGTGCAAAATGCACCATGAAATGTGTCACAAAACATATGAGATGGAGTGTGGCAAAATTTTGCCTCAACAATAGAAGGATCGATTGAGCCGGGGTTATTCGCGTAGATACGTCGCCTATTCACGGTGTTCTCCTTCCATCGCTAGTCGTTTCAGCACGTCTACCTTAAGGCCCATTCAGACTAAGCAAACAACGCGATTCATGGCGTTTCGTCACGTCGCGCCAACTTATTCTTTTCGCATATTTTCATAAAGTACTCGTTTCATCAGTTCGGTGGGAATATCTCCGCAAGAATACATAGAAAGAATAAATCACGATACGTGCAACTGTATTGGCCTTCAGCCAGCCTGAACGGTCCTTTAGTCTCCCCTACCTCGACCGTAATCGCATGTTCGCTCAGTACCACTCGGTACTGTATACATCGGTGCTAGAGTTAGTAGGGTTGCAGCACGCTAGCGTCAAACATTAACAGTGCTTTTTCAGTTCTCCAGGTCAAATGATATCTTTGGGTTTTTTGGATTCTTGATTATCTTTCTTTCTCTATTTCTTTCTTTTTCTCCCTCTCTCTTCTCTCTTTCTCTGTCTTTCTTTCTCTGTCTTTCTTTCTCTGTCTTTCTTTCTCTCTTTCTCTCTCTCTCTATTTCTTTCTCTTCCCCTCTTTCAGTTTCCCCGTTTATTTTAAACCCTCTGTCATATTTCCTTTCCCCTTACACGTACATATTCGTCCTTCTTCATTTTTTCTGTGAGCACTGTGGTATCTGTTAGTGAAGCTTGTCAGTTATATTCGACATCCGTCTGTTCATCAATCATTTAAAAGGCAAAGACAAAGAGAAAAATGCGGAAAATCTTCAGAGTGAGGTCTATTGTTATTGCCTTGTGCAGCATCTTTCTGCTTGTGTGCCACAATGGTAAGTGTGAGTGAGGGTGTGTCCAAGTGTACCACTCGGCAAGTCTATTTAGATTTGACGTATCGAACGCGGTTTGGATATATTAAAGTACACGGAGGTATATACACGACGATAGCGCGACTGTGCAGAGAAAAGAGATACCATAGCAAGATAAAACAAATGATTTTTTGAGACGTAATGCGCCTTTTCTAAGCGAGATCCAGGCGTTATGATGCAGTCCTAATTTAAGCAGTGATTACAAATGGTCTTTATCACGACGATTTGTCAATCTTCTATGGAATCGTCAACTCGCACTCGCACGAGATTGCACTTCTGAAACGTTACCATCAATAAAAAAATTTATGATAAATCTTACCATCTTACCATCAATAAAAAAATTTAAGATAAATCTTAAATATCTTTCGCGAATGATCGTGATTCCTTTCGATAATTAACCAAAAAGATCTGTCGAATAATCCTGGCGAATATAACCCTCGATTGACTTTCCTATAACTGAGCAATTAATATTTCACGGACACGTTCGGTGAATATGTAAACAAACATCTAGTCGATCTAAGAGGTATATTCTATAATTTTTAACAACATCGTTATGAATCATTGCGTAGATTTTTTATATTATGAAATAACTGCGCAGCGATACATAGCGACATCATTAAACGTTATAGAATAAGCACCTAAATAGCTTATAGAGATCTTACGATCTCATCAAGGTTTGCAGGAAAAGGAACATTTGTCACGTGTAGCAGCGCTAAAAATACGAAGCGCTCTAGCGTGACGTAAATTAACTCTCATCGCGTCGTTATAATTTTTCATCCCCGCCCGCTCTCTCGTGATGATACACGCGCGCGCGCGCGCGTGTGGTGTGCGGATTTTTTAGTAGGTCTGTTCTTTTTTATTTCGTTATTTGTTACTGAACCTGTTATCAAGAAGTTATCAACCATTATCAAATTTAGAGAATAACAAAATAAACGGTTATTTTTATCAAGTTATAATTTTACAAGAGCAATAATGTTTAAGATACAAATTAGCTGTTTAGGCAGAGTCTACGAGCGGTATCCATAGTCGAGAGCCGTATTCTTAAAAAATATCATATACGATGTTTCGATGAAAAGTTATAATATATGTAACATAGACTATAGTTTCTCGTAGAAATATTGATATTTTTCGAGAATGACACTCCATATCTTATATTTAAAATCTAAAGTTCATCTTCAGATGCTGTATGGATCATTTCATTTCATGGGACACATCGGAAGATAAATTTGAAATGATCTTAAATATAAAATCTAACTATGATCACCGGCCTACAATAGGTATAATAAACTCTAAGACATAAGAAATTGACTAATCATAGTCGACTATTTTTCTCATATTCGATTGATCAATTTCTTAAGGCTTTAAGCCAGACCTGCTTTATGTTAACATTAAACAATTATTGTGCACGAAATTTGACATTTTATATTCATATATTTAGACTGTTTATATTCATATGTTCAGGCTATATCTGTCGCTGAATGCAACCAATATTTTATGACTGAATAAGAGGTCTGTTTTTTTTAGCTGAACTGCCTAAGTACGTATTATGGACTCGTCTGCAATCAATTCCGCAATCGGAAATTTCTATTTTCCCCAGAGAACACAATAGAAATCTAAGGAATAACTAAGGATGAAATTACACGGTGCGTAATAGAACTGCGGAATAGAGAATGCGTCATAAAAGCAACCAATCAGCGCTATTCTGCTCTTTTCTATCAGACTGCTTCCCTTGATTGATTGGTTGCTTCTATTAATCGTACTCTTTATTCCGCAGTTCTATTATGCACCGTGTAATTTCACCCTACGAGCCTCCGTACAAGAACATCCGTAACATGTTAAGTTTACGGATTTTTTTGTGCGTTGACTTAAGTTTAAGTTTACGTACAGGTATGGCCATTGTATTGTCAGTACTTAACGTAACGTATCATACCAGATAGCAAGAGAATTCTAAAAGAATTCAGTCGAATATCACCAATTCTGAGTTGATTTTTAAATACAAAAAGAATTCTTTTCATTAAACTGAACTCTGAAGAATTCTTTTTACATCTGAAAATGAACTCAGAATTGGTGACATACGACTGAATTCTTTTTGAATTCTTTTTAAATTCTCTGTGCTATCTAAGATGTTACGGATGTGCTTGTATGTTGGCTCTAAAGGTGCGGGTCCAATGGTCCGTAAACATATCCGTATCCGTAACTATAAACAAAATCGAGTCATCATTGGTCGTGATATATATCACGACCAATGACGACTTGATTTTGTTTATAGTTACGGATACGGATATGTTTACGGACCATTGGATCTACACCTTTAGGGGCGCTGCACACGAATTGACATAACAGTAACGTAAGACGTACCGTAAAAATGGACCAATTACAATTGAGTATTCACAAAAATGGCGACCTTACAGTTCGACGATACTCAAAGTGATTGGTCAATTCTTAAGCTGATGATACATAGAAAAACTTAAGCAATAAAACGTAAACAGTAAGTAAATTGACCAATCACAGTCATTGATTCTTCTTACGGTCCAAGAATCAACGAATGTGATTGGTCAATTTGCTTACTGTTTACGTCTTACTGCTTAAGCTTTTTTGTGTGCCATGGCCTTTACGATCTTACGTCTTACGTTACTGTTATGTCAATTCGTGTACGGCGCCCCTAAGGCTAGTGGCACATAAAAAAACTTAAGCAGTAAAACGTAAGCAGTAAACAAATTGACCAATCACAGTCATTGATTCTTTTTAAGGTCCAAGAATCAACGACTGTGATTGGTCAATTTGCTTACTGCTTACGTCTTATTGCTTAAGTTTGTTGTGTGCCACGGCCATAACATGTTACGTTACGTTAAGTACTGACAATACAATGGCCATACCTATATGTAAACTTAAACTTAAGTCAACGCACAAAGAAATCCGTAAACTTAAAACATTCCAATAAGTTAGCTTAAAACAAAATATATTTATCTTGCTGTAACTTATTGCACTAGTTCAGGCAGTTCAGTTAAAAGGAACAGAAAAAAAGTTTACAAGCAATGACTGCTTAATTAGTTAAGCTAATCGATAACCAGCTAATTTGTCTTCTAACAATATATTGTAGTAATTTGTTAGTAATCGTTTAAACGAATAAATGTTTAAATAGATGATTATTATGAAGTAACAGTAACTTATAACAGTAGTTATAACCGTTTAGTAAAAGTAAGGGCCATCAAATTGTCGTAACCGTAGTCATAATAACTTAAGCTGAAGAACCAATCAGGATATTGCTGTAGATTTACGTATTCCAAAAGATAATAAAAGTGACACTACCGGTTGAAATCTAGTTATTTTTGCGTAAGATAAAACTTGTCACACTTTTATAATCTTTTGGAATACATAAATCTATAGCAATATCCTAATTGATATTTCAGCTCAAGTTGATGTATTAGTCTCGAGCCACAATAAGTATAGTAAGCTTTAAGCCTTAAGAAATTGACCAATCACAGTCGATTATTTTCCTCAAATTTGACTGTGATTGGTCAATTTCTCAAGGTTTAGCTTATTACACCTATTGTGAATCGGGATTTATGGCAACGGTTACGGCGATTTGTGTGCGAAGGCCCTTAGGGCCTTCACATACAATCGACATAATAGTAACGTAAAACGTATCGTAAGAATTGACTAATCACATTGAAAATCGTCGAACCGTAAGGTCGCCATTTTGATGAATACTCAATCGTAATTGGTCAATTCTTACGGTCAATCGTAATTGGTCACGTCTAACGTTACTGTTATATCAATTTGTGTGTGAAGGCTTTAAGGGACGTCTACATTGGAAATAAATAGCAAGAAGTAGGAAGTAAGAGTAAGAAATTGACTAACCACAGTCGAATGTGATAAGAATAATCAACTATGATTGGTCAATTTCTTATTCTTACTTCCTACTTCTTACTGCTTACTTCCAATGTAGACGTCCCTTTAAGGGCCTTCGCACACAAATCGCCGTAACCGTAGCCATAAGTTCCGATCCACAATAGGTGTAGTAAGCTTTAAGCCTTAAGAAATTAACCAATCACAGTCAAATTTGAGGAAAATAATCAACTGTGATTGGTCAATTGTGTTATGTCAATTTGTGTGGAGGCCACACACGAATTGACATAACAGTAACGTAAGACGTACTGTAAGAATTGACCAATCACTTTGAATATCATCGAACCGTAAGGTCGCCATTTTTGTGAATACTCAATTGTAATTGGTCCATTTTTACAGTACGTCTTACGTTACTGTTATGTCAATGCGTGTGCGCGCCCCTTAGGGCCTTCACACATAAACTGCCATAGCCATAACGTATGACGTACCATAAGAATTGACCAATTACAATTCATCAAAATGGCGACCTTACGTTTTGTTGACACCTTACGTTTCGACTATTCTCAATATAATTGGTCAATTTTTACGGTACGTCTTATGTTACTGTTATGTCAATTTGTGTGTGAACACTAGCCTCTAAGCTAGTGGCACACAGAAAAACTTAAGCAGTAAGCAAATTGACTAATTACAGTCGCTGATTTTTCTTACGGTTCAAGAATCAACGATTGTGATTGGTCAATTTGCTTACTGCTTACGTCTTAAGGTATCTTTGCATGGGAGCATCGAGCGTCGAGCGTAAAGCGGTAGCCAATTAACGTGCCACTTTCCACAAGAACTACAAGTATACTTCTGGGATCTGATATGTTGATTGGCTAACGCTTTAACGCTCGACGCTGGAACGCTCCCATGTATTGGCACCTTAACTGGTTAATTTTTTCTATTTTTTCACGGTTCTAAACCCATCCCTATCGGGGCGTCAGAGGTAGTGCAGCTGCATTGATTTTTCTACGTGGTAGCATCGTCGAGAGTTCGATGAACTATGGCCGATATTCATAGTCCGATTTTATATCTAAGATCATCTTAAGTACTACTTTAAAATGTCACTTTAAAACCAATCACAGAGCTGTATTCGCATCTTAAGACATTACTTAAGACGGTTTTGAAATAAGATTCGACTATGAATACTGGCCTATATGCATGTAACGTGCTAACGTAAAGATGGCCGATTAACAGAGAGCAGCGTTGTTACTTCTGCACCGTTGTCCAGCATTCATTTTCATGATAGCTGTGTTTCCCAGAAAAAATGCAACAATTTCTTATCTATTAGAGACCATTTCTTGAAGCTACACATATTTGAATGTGAAGCTCGTGCAATGTCTCTCTCTGAACCCTGGATATTACTCCATTATTAATTGTGCAGACAAATATGGGCCTGAATGATCTGTTATCGCTGAAAGCGCTCGTCAAAGCGGTTTACAAACCTTCTGATTGGCTGCAAGCTACTTTTAGAGACGCTTTTAGCGACAGGACCTTTGTGTTCAAGAAATTGCGATGCGTGTCCTCGGAATACGCGAACGCGATCGCCGTAATAGGCCGCGATTTAGCACGCCGAGAGAGCGGAAAGGCTTTAATAAATTAATACATCGCTCGAGCTTGTCTGATTATCTTCTTCCCATTGCGATCTTTAGCCTTATTATCGCTCCTATGCGAGCGCGTCGCTCGTAATTTTATAAAAATGATACCACGATACCACAGAGAGATAAATTAGAAGAGTATAGCTCAGCATCGCATCGCCGCAGCGACATTATATTACAATACATTTCACATATGCAGCTTGGAAACGCTTAAATCTTTCGTCGTTAGGAGATAAGAGTATGAAATTCGATACGCGATCTACGGAACGTACGAAGACTCGTCTAATAATCACGCAAGCTATAATCGAGTAGTATTTTCTTTTGCAGAAAATGTGAGGCTGCATTCATATACAGGCTCATGCGTACGATAAGAGAGCGAGAACGAGACAAGAGAAAATAAATCGACCATAATATATTTTACAGGCGTGGAAGCTATGCAATGTTATCAGTGCAATAGCCGCAACAACAGCCAGTGTGCCGATAATAAGCCTCCAGATACTATGAAAATAGATTGCTCGGATCTCAAGGATGGCTCCAAATATACCATGTGTCGAAAAATCACGCAAGTCATCGAATTCAGCGTCAACGGCCGTACGTGTGTCAATATATTACATGAAGACTTTCAATCGCTAATTAATTTATCATGCATAATTGATACTGCGCGCAATTAACTTACAGTCAGAGTTCAATTATTGACATTATTATTATTATTTCTTTTATGCAGTACCACCTGACACGCGAGTTATCCGAGGTTGCGGTTGGGACGAGTCGAATTATAAAGGCAAGTGTTATCAACGAAGCGGCTTCGGGGGTCGACAAGAAGTCTGTTCCTGTTTAACTGATTATTGTAACGTAGCGATGCCCGGGATGACGCCGGCTCAAAGTCTCATCCTTCTCTGCTCTCTAATCAGTGTATCGCTAGCGTTCCTAAATTAGTCTTAAGAGATATCTGAGCCAGCGTAGAATTCGAGTACGAGTACAGCGGAGGCTGCATAGTGGTAGTAGGAAGATTAATATCAGCGTGCTTTTGCTGCTGCAAATTCGAACGATAGTTATTACTAAACACATACCAAAGTGAAGAGCAATGTCGAGGAACAATGTTTCGCCAACATGAAGAATCTTAATTGTAGAAGGAACAAATGGCCTCTTGGGTTTATACATATATACATACATACATACATACATACATATATATATATATATATATATATATAATGTCTAAACCAGTTTGGAAAAATATGCCTTTTTGATTATGTATATTGTACTGAATCTCGAATTGTACTCGAAGCGGCGTAACTCGAACTATACAACGATTCAATTGGCTTATTGATTAATTGTCGTATTGCTAACACGAATCAACTTGTATTCTAGTTTCTCACTATATACATTTTTTCTTTTAACGATACATATTATGCAATCTAAGTGACTCACGCATGTAGATACAGGAAAAAGCTGTTTATTCCTAGTTCTTTAAGTGGTCTCTACACATTTTTAATGTATCACTGTAAACAAATAGGAGTTTCCTTGTAATGTCTTTTTGTATATATACTTGACAATTACACTACAACAAGGGAACATATAATGTGTATTAAATTTAGCTGTAAAAAGTATCTTATTGTCAATAAAGGCTTATGTAAAAGCAGACTGGTATTTTATTTCTGATCAATACTACCTTTATTAAATTTTGTTTTCAATTTTATTATTATTTGGTAATTGTCATAAAATATGAATTTATAGGTAATGCATACTTGTGCATTTAATACAAATTAAAGAAATGATATAACTTCATAAATATATACAAAAAGTACATTACATACGTTATATATAAAAGTTAATGACAGAAAGACAACATTCAATAGGCTGCGTAATTTCCGTAAAAATCTTGAAATGATTCAAAAAGTATTATACAACGAAAAGTCTTTAAGATAGAGTAAAACGACGAGTGACTCGTCTTTGAGTAACTTTACTTTAAAAAATAAAGGTCCGCGTGATCCTCAATGACGTATATATACATAGATAGGGCTGCGTTCCAAAATTCTACTTGGTGGGTAGAGTACATTTCATTGTTCAATCATGATAAAGATATCCTAATTATCTTTGTTCTTATTGGTCAATTAAATGCTACTCTACTTGTCGAGTAGTGTTTTGGAACGTAACCCAGGAGTCGTAGACAAATCCTGAGTTGACTTCAGAGGCCTCATGCGGGAAAAGTCCGAAGCTTCTGCCTCTGCGGTAAGTTATGTCCACACATGCCCCAACAAGCGTATTGTTCGCGCGGACGCAAGGACAGGAAAGTTGGGTTAAGTTACCCAGACAGCACAAGATCCCCTGAGGACATCCTAAGGACGTCCTGAGGACGAATAATGTCCTCAGGATGTCCTCTGGATGTCCCCTGAACATCTGTGTTATTAGGGTAGTTATAACGTTTTTCATTAGCAGAACTGGTGCGCACTAAGGCTTGTTTACAATACATTTTCATATTTAAGATCGTGTCTTAATACATATTTAAAAATATTTTAAGTTATAAAATGATTCGTACGGATGTTATACATATTATATTACTGGTTAAAAATATTTGAGAATTTATTTAAGACAATCTTTCAATATAATAACATACTGTGAACAAGCTTAGTGCGCACTCAGTGCGCACCAATTCTGCCAATGAAAAACGCTATTAGATAAAACTGGCCACATACACTTTCCGTAACAGTAACCGTAAAGGCCAAATCACACTAGCGATTGGTGATTGACGATTGACAATTAAAGATTAAATTTTAACAAATCAACAAGTTTCAGCCTTGGTTTGCTTTGTTTCAATTGGTCAAGTTCCAATCTTCAATCATCAATTATCTATCGCCAATCGTGATTTGGCCTTAAGAGCTAACGTAAGAATTGACCGATCATGGGCCGTGGCACACAGAAAAACTTAAGCAGTAAGCAAATTGATTCGTATGTACTTGACCGGAAAAAAACTTCGGTTGGAAAACTATTCTTTTGAATCGTTTGTATTTTGTATGAAGAGTTTTGAAGTGCAATTAAAAAGATTTGTGAGTCATTCTATTACTTGTAATTAATTGTTCTTTTTTGGACCATGTATTTAGCCGGAAATAATGACCGGAGGTAAATTAAACAAAGATTCAATATGGTATCGTTTGTATTTCGTATGAAGAGTTATAAAATATCATTAAAAAGGTTTGTGAGTCATCCAGATAATTTTAATTAAATATTAAAAAATCATGTATTTGGCCGAAATATTGATCTCAAGCGCTGCTGTGGAAGTACCGTCAGGCACGATCAGTGTACTATCTAGTATTTCAATACTCCTGGTTCTTTTTCGCGTAATTATATACAATAAGGCCTTTTTCGAATTTTGATATTTTTTTGCAGCTCTTTCGGTAAAAATATTTATTTTGACTCCAACATTGATAATCAATCGAAAGAAAAATATGCAAGTTATATATTGTTTTAACGTTTTTTTTAATTTTTTTTCACTTGTCAAACGTTGCTGCTTTCCCACAATTTAAACAAGTTACTAATCTTTTAATCACATTATGTAACTGCAATATCGAACGACTAGCGGGGGGCTGCACCCCACCCACCCCCCTCAAAACTAACCTAACCCAACCTATCGTAATATTAGCCGTTAGTCATTGTTTATTAAAAAATTATTAAAAAAAAAGTTGAACATTTTAATAGGAGGTAACGAACGTGCAGACGTCATGGCGAAGGGAGCGGTGCACTTGGACACGGTGCATTTGGACACAGCCAATCACAGCACCGTGTGATTAGAGACATTTGTAGGGTCCCTTGGAACAGCGACTTGTGATTGGACTGTGTCCAATTGCCCCGTGTCCAACTGATATACACCCGCAACTTTATACAGTATATTTTATTTTCCAATTGGCAAATATGATCTATCTGACACATGCGCATAACGTTCATAATACACTTAGAAAGAGAGAGAAATATATATTTCCGCACCGTGGTTCTGGGGCCGGAGTTCTCTTTCCTTTAGCAATATAGTAGTATTACATATATGGTATATACCAATATAGTAGTATTACATATATGGTATATACCATATATGGTATATATTAGGTGGTAAACTTAGTTCCTGCGGTTTTTTTGTTTAAAAAACTCATTTATTTCGACGTCAAAAGCAAAAAATATATTAATCGAAGTATTTTCCCTCGCTAGCTATACATTTTTCCCATCTTTCGGGCAACGCGTAGATTCCGCGACGATAGAACGATTGGTCTTTTGATGCAATCTATTCGTCGATCCATTTTCGCACATCCTCGTAATTTCTGAAGTGTGTATCCACCAAACCGTGCTGCATCGACCGGAACAAGTAATAGTCCGAAGGAGCTAAGTCTGGTGAATACGCTGGGTGCGGGAGAACTTCCCACTCGAGCTGCATCAGTGTTTCTTTGACGGCTTTGGCAACGTGTGGTCGAGCGTTGTCGTGCAAAAGCATGACTTTACGTCGATTGCTGGCTACTGCTGGCCTTTTTTCCAACAATGCTTCATTCAGACGGTTTAATTGTGATTGATATCGATCCCCCGTGATACTTTCGTTCGGTCTGAGTAGCTCATAATAAACGACGCCGTGCATATCCCACCAAATGCAAAGCATTGCTTGGTGGCCATGAATATTTCTCTTTGGTATGGATGTCGATGGTTGGCCAGGGTCTACCCATGATTTTCTTCGTTTAGGATTATCGAAGTATATCCATTTTTCATCGCCAGTCACTATGCGCCACAAAAAACTCTTCTTTTTCTGCCTGGCGAGCAGAGAAATAGAGATGTTTAAGCGATTCGCAATGGCATTTGCGGTTAATTCGTGTGGTACCCATTTTCCCTCCTTTTGAATTTTTCCCATTGCATGTAGACGTTTGGAAACAGCCATCGGAGTAACATTTAATGCTGCAGACAATTCTTGGAGCGTTTGAGTAGAGTTTTCGTCCAATAATGCCTGCAAATCGGTGTCTTCAAACTTTTTCGGTTGGCCTGAGCGTTCTTTATCATTGACATCAAAATCACCACTCTTAAATCGCTGAAACCATACTTGGCATGTTCTTTCCGATGGAGCATAATTGCCATAAGCTTCGAAAAGCAATTTATGAGCTGCAGCTGCAGTTTTTTTCAAGTCAAAGTAATGAAGCAGCACATGTCGAAAAAACAACTTATCACGTTCCATATTTAATCAAAAGAAAAAATAGCACTGCTCGCTTAAATGAATCTCTTCGCACTGAATTTTATTGACAAATGTCTAACCTCTAAAATGCAGCCAGTTTCAGATGTCAAAATAAATTACACCTACAACTAACGTCATCTAACTGTGAGCCGCAGGAACTAAGTTTACCACCTAATACATAGATTAAAGGTGCCTTTACATGGGAGCATCGAGCGCCGAGCGTTAAAGCGGTAGCCAATTAACGTGCCACTTTCCGCAAGAACTACAAGTATATTTCTGGAACCTGATACGTTGATTGGCTAACGCTTTAACGCTTGACGCTGAAACGCTCCCATGTATTGGCACCTTAAGCATTCTGTCCGCAAAGTGAAGCCGGAAGTTGGCAATTTAAAACAGAGTGAGAAAGTTTATTTGCCCGA
>NW_022639478.1:899141-913495 GCF_010583005.1 Odontomachus brunneus
AGTATGCCAAGATGTATTAAGCAATTGGAAAGCACCCAGTTTTTTTTCAAGCCGCTACGCTTATTAACTTTAATTGTCATTAAAAAACACTAGTTTACATAACCGACTAGTAGCCCTTGAGCTGAGAGCGTCCCAATTCACCACGGTACGATTGGACACAACCAACCGATGAAAAGAATTATCTAGTGAATTACTAGGTCGAACCAATCATTACAATCTGTGTCCAATCGTATCGTGGTCAATCGGGTCCCACCCGTTTGTGTTAGAGATGCCCGATTCTGAATCGATTCGATTCTTTCCCAAAAAATAGGCTTATTCGTGTTGTTTGCACTCTTCGCACTTTTCGTATTTAAAACTAGACAGAAATATATTGGAATGTTTCGAAGAAGCAAAAACGAGACAACCAACTCGATTGTTTCTTCCAAGCGTCTGATTAGGCGTCCATCTATTTTTAAAAGCAAAAAGTATGAAATATGCAAGCAACAAGAACAACCCTTTTTTTCCTAAATTTGTTAGGGAAAGAATCGAATCGATTAAGAATCGGGCACCTCTAGTTTGTGTCGACTTGTGTCTCTTGTTGGAAAGCAACCAATATTAAGATTATCTAATGGCTTAGTTTACATCGTGCACTTGATACGCGTATTAAATAGTAACTTTCTATTAGATAATCTTAATATCGACGATATATATATAAACAACGGTATATTAAGCTAGTTTAATACTCATCAACAAAACTTATTGTATTGATAGAATGCGTCGCTGTTGATATGTATTGTCGATATTAAGATTATCTAATAGAAAGTTACTATTTAGTACGCGTATCAAGTGCACGATGTAAACCAGGACAATACGTCTTCTTGATGAATATTATATCAGCTTAATATATTGTTGTTTATATACATTGTCGATATTAAGATTATTTAATAGAAAGTTACTATTTAGTAGGCGTATCAAATATACGATGTAAACCAAGTCAATGGCTGCGTTCAGAAAGCTACTTTGCAACTGTGTAAAATCTGATTGGTACATGTTCTTGAATTTAACTCAAATTAAGAGCATACTCCAATCAGATTGGCGAATTTTATAACAGTTGCAAAGCAGCTTTCTCTGCTGAACGCAGCCATTGGAACGACCTTAAAACGTTCACAAGTCTCCACTGTGCCAAGTGGACTTAGCTCTCTATGCATTACGTATTTATGCATATACGTGTGTACATTGTCCATTGTATAATTGTACTTATATTAACGTGTATAAACGTTTACAACGAAGTATAAAACGTGATTTTTTAAGCCACTTATAGTTTTGCAGTCTAAAAATTTCAAAGGTATGTTTACGTAAATGTGAAGAAATCGCAAGAATCGTCGTGTGGCTGGTAAGCATTGGAAATTACACTCGTGTCATGCTCGTAGCAATAACATTTTATCAATTATACACAATTACATTTTATTTTACGTCAATAGTATCTCTTTATAATGTATTATCTTTCACAATTACCTACGGTAAGCTACCGTGCTTACGTAGTTCAGAGAATATGAATGTTAAATAAAAATAATCCTTCCTCTAAAAAGGTTAAATGGTCAATTGATACGATGTATAATATCCGGGATACAAATTTGTCGTGTCTTACATAATAAGTCGCAATCTTTATATAGACAAAATATCAGTACATTTTAATGTATGAGTATATTGCTATTAAGCTAAATGGACTTAATTCGAGGTAATCCATTCTTTCCAAGCGCCAAATATATGTTAACAATTTACTATTTATTATATGATACTAGTTATACTGAGATTTGTCAAAATTTGTCTCTTTTTATCTAATAACTTTAGTATTTTTCTTTTTGTGTTGCTTATACATACAAAAGTGCTTCATTTATTATTTAGTATTACATAATACTTATTTCTTATAGAAACTATTGTACAAGATATAACATTTAGCTTATCGTACATACATATATATAAATTTGTAATAAAGACAAACTTGGTAATATAAACACAAGAAATATTTATAAATGTTTGAAAATAATATTATATCATAGATATATGATTAAAAATGTTATGTGTCAGTGAGAAAGTTAGTATATATTTAATTTTCAAAAAGAAAAGTTTCTTTTTTTATATTAATAAAAATTTTTTTAAATAAAGAGCAACTATACTGTGCAAAATAAAATATTAAAATACCCACACAAATACACACACATACACAACCTATCTTAATAAATATTTTCACAGAGTTGAAATCGAATAAGTTTACTCTGAATCATGTCGCACTATGAAGATGTTATTCTGGAAGCTAAAGAAAAGGAAGAAAACTTGTCGACAGATTTAGGAGTAAGACATCGCATTCCATGGAGTGATCGTGTATTATTAAATAGTGAAATACCTGGTTTACATGAAGTTAAAGAGTTATTAGAAGATGATGATGCAAGTTGTTTGGCAGAAGAGGAAGATGGAGCTGGATGCCCTTTACCCTCAACTCCAGAAGATGATCATCTTCTGGATTGCGAGGTTTAATTTCTTGTTTATTTGTTAGAATATGAATGTAATAATGTTTGACTATATATATCAAACAATCATGAGTCTCATCCAAATTACAGATGACTGAAGTATTGAAAGCAGGTGTATTGAGTGATGAAATTGATTTAGGAGCATTAGCACACAATGCAGCAGAACAAGCTGAAGAATTTGTTCGAAAGGTAAAAAAATGTTTATAACAATAGTGTCATAGAATAAGAACATATTTCCATGCTACAGTTAAAAAGAAAAGCTAACTAATACAATCAGGATGAATTTCTGTTATATAATGATATTAGTTTAAGATAGCTGTTGGCATTTAAATTGTCTCTTGATTTACTTACATATATAGTAATTTGTTGACAGGTATGGGAGGCATCCTGGAAACAATGTCACTTTAGAAATCTGCCAAGATGGTTGCAAGATAATGACTTCTTGCATGCCGGCCATAGGCCGCCTCTACCTTCGTTTTATGCGTGCTTTAAAAGTATTTTTCGAATTCATACTGAAACTGGCAATATCTGGACACACTTGCTAGGTAAGCGCTTTTCTATTGACACAAAATACTAAATAAGACACTGAATGTATTGAATGTGCACTTTCTGGAAAGAAGCATATATGGTAGCTACATATTCTTTCAAGCATATTCTGTGACTTTTGGTTATGTGAATTCTGCTCATAAGATATCTTATTCTTTACAGGCTGCGTTGCCTTTATTGGTATAGCTATATTTTTTCTAACACAACCTCCTATAGAAATTCAATTGGAAGAAAAATTGGTATTTGGTACCTTCTTTGCTGGTGCTATAATTTGCCTAGGAATGTCGTTTGCCTTTCACACAGTTCATTGCCACAGCGAATGTGTTGGAAAGCTATTTTCAAAGTTAGATTATTGTGGCATAGCTATGCTTATTATGGGTAGTTTTGTACCATGGCTTTATTACGGATTTTATTGCGACTATCAACCTAAACTAATTTATCTGTCTGTGGTGGTTGTCCTTGGTATAACCAGTATCGTAGTATCATTATGGGAACGATTTGGCGAACCAAACTATCGTCCACTTAGAGCAGGAGTTTTTATGGGATTTGGGCTTAGTGGGGTAAGTAATTTGTTAAATATATATATATGTGTGTATATATATAATATGCGTATGTATTTATAAAAAGTATATATACATTACACTAGATATTTTCATGTAGGTAATACCAGCAGTCCATTATGCTGTCGCTGAAGGTTGGTTCAAGGCAATTAGTCAAGCATCCCTTGGATGGTTAATACTAATGGGATGTTTATACATATTAGGCGCATTGTTTTATGCTTTGAGGGTACCTGAACGTTTTTTTCCAGGAAAATTTGATATTTGGGTAAGATTTATTAAAATATTAACTAATTTTTTATGTATATATATATATATATATATATATATATATATATATATATATATATATATATATTACAAATATATTTCAAATTTAGTTTCAGAGTCACCAAATCTTCCATGTATTAGTGATTGCAGCTGCTTTTGTTCATTACCATGGTATTACGGAAATGGCAATGCATAGAATGACAATAGGCGACTGTACAAATCCGTCGCAAGTGTTAGCTTTTTAAATCTGCAGGCGTATATCTTCATCTTGTTGATAACTTTCATCTCATTACATAACCGATACAGGAAAAAGACTTCAAGGATTCCTAAATCTTACGCCTTAGTGAATCTGTGCTATTTGTAAGTATGGTATTTATTGTATAAAGTAATACGTGAGGAAGGATAATTAAGGGATTACCGCAATGAGTATCAGTGACACAAAACCGAGAAGAAAGTAATTTTACATGAAAAGATGAGTTGAGAATATAGAATTAAATTTATTTTTTCGAAAATTATTATTAATTTATTTTAAACATTTGAAAAATTAACATCTTTTTTCATTTTCTTGTACTTGGATGATTTTCAATGTCGCTAAACTTATCTCGGATGGTTATTATTCTTTTTTGATTATGCTACTCATTGCGGGATATTCTTGTGTATGCATAACAAGTATACTTAATTTCAGTTATATATAGAATATGCTTTAAAATATCGCTTATTTATTTAATTGCATTTCATTGAATAGTTTTAAGAATAAATATTACTATGAAAATATCGTTATATAATTGAGAAAAAGAAAGAAAGAATGAATTTCAACATTGCTGAAAAGAATTTATTTAAAGTGAATACAAAATATATGTATATTAAGTTGCTTTCTTATTTCTTTCTCTACAACCAACTTAATGCCCGTAGGCAGATATCGATAGTTTATACAGGATTTATAAATAGATTTTAATGCATCAAATCTTGCAATCTCATCATGTTTATCCTAAAATATAATACAAGAATATTCCTTGAAAAATCAAAATTTTTCTAAAACTAAAGTTCACATATCATTTTAAAAGATGTGAATATAATTTATTAAATTTGAATAAATGCAAAATAAATTTTTGAAGAAAGTTCATAATATAAATTTAAATAATATTATTTTTAGACTTAAAACTAACATGAAAATTTATACATGAATGAAAATATATATATCGTACTCCAACTCTTTCTCTTATTTTATTTTTAACTACAAATTATATATATAAATTTCAAGTAATACAAATAATTTATTTAATTACAAGTAGCTGTAAGCATTAATGTAACTGGGAATAAAATAATGAAAAACAGGTTGCTATTTAATATAGTGGGTTGTTAAAAAATCTGTACGTATTATTTGCATGCAATTTGTTGAGCTTTTTAATAAAAAAAGAGGTTTATATTATGTAACGTTTTATATTGAATATATATAATATACGAAATGCAAAGCACAGATAATAGGCAACAAAAGCACGCGGGCGTGACTAAGATTTAGGAATCAATCGTTACTATAAACGATTTTGTAGCATAAGTATTATAAAATCTGTAATATATTTTGAAAAAAATCATTGTTAAAATAATGGAAATTTGTTTATATTATTATCATCATAAAAAAAAGGGAAAATAAAAATATACCAACCTAATTTTCCAATAGTTTTTTTAGATTATATCTCTCACAACCCAACAAATAATTAAATACCCCATCGAGCACTCAATAAAAAGTATTAAAATTAATGTTTTTCTTTATTTGAGTTTATTCTACAGCTCTTTGGAATTTTCGTCCTTTGAGATGATACTGGATATCCATACAATGCAGTTTGTCGCTATTTTTCGATTTCATAAAGTTAAAAACACTTTTACAGAACAAAAATACAAATTTTTCTGTTTCGCTGAGGATTTTTGCGCTAACTCTTACGAAAAAAACACGAAAAAACCCTCAATTTTGGGTGTAAATACCCAAAAACTGGGGATAAACACCTAAATTTGAGTGTTAACACTAAAAATTGAGGTTTTTTCATATTTTTTTTCGTAAGGGAAGGAACGCCGCACAGTGGAGCTATTCGGCATGCGTTGTTTCAAAAATAGAGCTCTTGGATTTCAACCGATTTTGACGCATTTTTTTTTAAATGATTATCTTGAAATTTGTAAGAAATCTGTTGAGACCGATTTTTTAAATAATTTTTTTAGAAATCATTTATACATATAAATACAAAGACTTTTTCTTGAAAGTAAACTGAGATTACTGAACAATTTATTTAAATGGAGTGATGAATGATTCTCGAATATATATACATATGTTAAAAAAACATGTATATGTACATACATACATATATGTATATATACATATACAGAGTATCCCATTTTAAAAAACGCACTCTGATTTTTCAGCCAGGCATATTCTGCAAAAATGTTTCAAACAAAAGTTGTTGATTAATTTCTTAGTACTGTATTTTCTTGCATTTTCTTGAAGTACTAAAAAGTTTATAAAAAATTCTGAAAAAATTCTCAGAGTTTTATGAGAAGAAAATAAACAATTTTTATCTCCCGCTATTTTTCGATAAAATTGATAGACTTCGAGTAAAAAATTGAAACCAATAATTTTGTAGATGTTTTCGTAAATATCTTAGAAAATAGAGTATAGAAAATTTTTCAAACAAAAATTGTTAGCTTCTTTATGTGCAATAAAGCTCCGTAATAAAAAATAGATGTTTCTATTTAAAAAGCAAAATTGACCTTCGAATAACCTTCACAATGACTTCCAAGGTCAAAGTCAAGGTCACCCTCACTTGTCCTCTAAACCCGATAACTTTTGTCGGAAACATTTTTTCTGAATATGCTTGGCTGAAGAATTATCAGGGTATGTTTTTTTTTAATGGAACACCCTGTATATGTTATATATACATATGTATATGTACACTCGTGATCTAAAAGGTTTGTGCACCGATTGTTTGTAGATTTCGGAACGCGTCCCAACTTCAGCAGAGAGACAACCACTGCTTGACACGCCAGCGCCGCTGGCGGCATATACGGTATATGCCATGCTTCTGCTCTCGTAATAAGTGGCGGCGCTGGCGTGTCAAGCAGTGGTTGTCTCTCTCCTGAAGTTGGGACGCGTTCCGAAATCTACAAAAAATCGATGCACAAACCTTTTAAACCACGAGTGTACATGGGTGGGACCCGATTAACCACGATACGATTGGACACAGATTGTAATGATTGGTTCGACCTAGTAATTCACTAGATAATTCTTTTCATCGGTTAGTTGTGTCTAATCGTATCGTGGTCAATCGGGACGCTCCCAGTGTACATATACATGTTTTTTTAACATATGTATATACACTCGAGAATCATTTATCACTCCATTTAAATTGCTCAGTTTACTTTCAAGAAAAAGTTTTTGTGTTTATATGTATAAATAATTTCTAAAAAATTATTTTAAAAATCGGCCTCGATAGATCTCTTGCAAATTTCAAGACGGTCATAAAAAAAAACGTTAAAATCGGTTGAAATCCAAGGGCTTTAGATATTTTTGAAACAACGCATACCGAATGGCCCCACTGTGCAGTTCAAGAATTAAGAGTGCAACTCGACAATCTTAAAGAAATTGAACTTAATGGCTCCTGCACACAGGACGCGGTAATGCTTACCGCGCGGCGAAAGTTCGTGTGACAGCCAATCAATATGTTGTTTTTCCGTAAGAGCTAGAAGATTATTACGGAAAGCAGTATATTGATTGGCTGTCACACGAACTTTCGCCGCGCGGTAAGCATTACCGCGTCCTGTGTACAGGAGCCATAAGTTCATTTTAGGTCTGTTCTTTTCCTCTGCACTGGTGCAAATAGTGTACACTAAAGTGTTCTTTTCAACGATTACGGCGACTTTATGACGTCATCATCGCTGTTCTTTTTCTCAGTGCAGCGGTACTCAATACAACAGAACACTGTACTGTCTGCCCTAGCTAGTGCGGTGTAACTCAATATGGCGACGTATACGAGTAAGAATAGGTTGGAATTTTCAAATAAATAAACAAGCAGCATAACTTAATGGCAAAATACCTGTAAGGTAAAATACCTATTAAGGTAAAACTCAATATAATTAAAGTAATTATGATATGATTGTAGTTATTCAGATAAAATGGATTACATATTTATTTTAGATATGGAGTTAAACAGAAAAATGGCACAATTTTAAAGATGCCTAGCTAGCACAGAGAATTCTAAAAGAATTCAGTCGTATATCACCAATTCTGAGTTCATTTTTAGATACAAAAAGAGTTCTTTTCACTGAACTGGACTCTTAAGAATTCTTTTTACATCTGAAAATAAACTCAGAATTGGTGACATACGACTGAATTCATTTTTAGATACAAAAAGAGTTCTTTTCACTGAACTGGACTCTTAAGAATTCTTTTTACATCTGAAAATAAACTCAGAATTGGTGACATACGACTGAATTCATTTTTAGATACAAAAAGAGTTCTTTTCACTGAACTGGACTCTTAAGAATTCTTTTTACATCTGAAAATAAACTCAGAATTGGTGACATACGACTGAATTCATTTTTAGATACAAAAAGAGTTCTTTTCACTGAACTGGACTCTTAAGAATTCTTTTTACATCTGAAAATAAACTCAGAATTGGTGACATACGATTGAATTCTTTTTGAATTCTATTTTCTTTGTGCTATCTGGGTAGTTTTTAAGGGTGGTTGCAACATTACAAGCATCTCTTCTTCATCTGAAGAATCAATTAATTCCCAGTTTCGAACTATGTGACGCGTCATGTTATTCACTGTCTTGTGGCGTTCTTTTCCTCTTTGTTAAGGCCTTTGCCTAAAGGCCTTTGCACGTAGAAAAATTTTAACCGTAACCGTAAGGTCGTAAGAAAACTGACTAATCAGAGTTGATTATTCTCCTTGCGTTCGAAGAATAATCGACTGTGATTGGTCAGTTTTCTTACGACCTTACGGTTACGGTTAAAATTTTTCTACATGCAAAGGCCTTTAAAGCCCATTCTACAATTGCGTGAACGTAGTTGTAAGTGGTTGTATGTGATTACGACAACCAATCAGAATAAAGCAATCAGTAAATAAAACATTCGGATTGGTTGACTCTTACGATCACGACTACACTTACGCAATTGTAGAATGGGCTTAAAAGAAAAATTTTTATCGTAATCGTAAGGTCGTAAGAAAACTCACCAATCACAGTCGATTATTCCTCAAACGCAGAGAGAATAATCAACTCTGGTCAGTTTTCTTACGACCTTACGGTTACGGTTAAAATTTTTCTACGTGCGGTCTTTAGGATTCTACACTGGGTTTACGTTAAATCGAGTATGAGTTAGTTTCATTAGGGTCGAAAAATGTAATAGGCACAATCATCTAGTATCTTCATGGTTTAAGACAACTCAGTACAGGGTAGCGATCATGAATCTTTCACGTGAAGTTCATTTCCATTTTTCACTTTTCATTGTAAGTTATTTCACATGAAAAGTGAACAATGAAAATGTGGAAAGCAATATTTATGTACTATAGATTATTAAAATTAAAATGTAATTACAGTATTCACAATGTAATATATAACACATTAATAAGCATTATACAACTTAAATTTATAATTATAATATAATATAATAATACAATATGAATAAATTTAATAAATGAGACGAACGTTAACCGTGAAAGGTGAATTCTCAAAACGTGAAATATTTCACGTGAACTTTCAGTTTGCTCGTATATGTTCTTCTTTACATGTAAATTGTGTAAGTTTCCATGAAAATTTTTAAGCAACAAGCGATGTGGTTTAAATGTGAAAAATAATGTAATACTACACTCGCATATTATGTACAAAGTGAATAGAATTTCTTATAGTGACTTTAATTTTTATTGTCGTATTATACGACAATTGGCATTTGACATAAGAATCCTACGTCCATTAAAAATGAACAACGAAAGCCAATTGAAGTAATGGGCGCATTCAGTAGAAAAAGCGCTCAGTGAGCAATCAACGATTATTGGTTCTTGCTATTAGATCCCTAAATCTAGACCAATTACATTGACAAATTACTCAACTGTTGTGCAACGGGTGTATATCAGTTGGACACGGGGCAATTGGACACAGTCCAATCACAAGTCGCTGTTCCAAGGAACCCTACAAATGTCTCTAATCACACGGTGCTGTGATTGGCTGTGTCCAAATGCACCGTGTCCAAGTGCACCGCTCCCTTGTGCAACTGTTGAGTCTGCTGAATGCAGCCAATGACGTATAGGCAGTGAAAGCATACCGACGAAGTTTGCAAAGTTAAGATACGTATGTATCAGAAAGTTAAAGTGTAATATATTATAAACTGTATGCAGTAAATAAAAGTTTATGTTATGTATTTATTGCATGTATTTTATATATTATTTTATATGAAATATATATTTTCTGCAGATTTATAATTTTAATATGAATAGAATATTTTATCTTTTAATAATTTATGCTAAAGTAATCCCAGACAAGCAGACTTTCAAAGGACGTTCTAAAGACATCACTATGTCTTAAAAACATGCTGAAAAAATTCTAAAGATGTTCATTGCAAATTGGTGTTACCTTGAGTATATTGTAATATTTGTTTTATTTACAAATTTACGTTAAATCTTTCATTTTGTACGAATTTAGTGAAGGTTTTCATCTTTCATGAGTTCATTACAAAATTTTCACTTTTCACGAGTTTACATTAGGGGAAAAGATTCATGATTGCTACCCTGCTTTTCGATGCTCGAGTAGAATTATAGTGTTACGTCCACGATAGATAACTATATAGGGAAATTTGAAAGTAGTGAAATCAGTGACTTACGTGGACGGTCAACAGAGTGATGACTCTGTTTTTGGGTCACTCTGCTTTTCACCGAGTTTACCCTGGGTCTCCGGAGTCTGGCGAAACGATTGATGAATCTGGCGAAAAATCAGCGGTGCTTATTCTCCTGGTTCGGCCTCGGATGTTCCGACGCTACGTGGGTTGATGCGGCCCGCGATGCAGAATTTTGATTTCGCAATGTTTGAAATATGAAGGGTAGGCAAAAGTAATTGCAACACAGTCGGATTTTACGACTAATTATAATATTCTGAATAAATACACGAAAGCTACTAGAGACTAATTATGAGAAGAAAATAATTGCCTTCTCTACAAATGTGCGCGTTTTTATATGTCGCTTTGTCGCTGAGAGTCGTTCTCCGATTGGTCCATGGAGTCATGGCGAGGGAAGAGATTCATTCCTTTGGCATGAATCACTGCGTCGCTGTCCTGAGTGGTGTTTGGGATTCGGCTTTCATGCTCCTGTTTATGTTAGCTTATCGCACTGAGCGATAACGGTTTCTTTAGGTTGATCCATCGATTTCAAGACTCTCCAGCAGCACGCAGCATTCGGCATTTTAATTATAATGTTTTAACGCTCGCGAATATACATATGCGCACGTACTTACATCTAATAACATAGGGATAAAATGTCTAGTGATGTCTGAAATCAGACAAGTCGGCCTCCCGGTCTATAATAATATATTGTTAATGTTCTAAAATAGATCCGGACGTTACAATAGCATGTTCGACTGGCTCTGGGTTAACCCACTCTGGATTATTCAGCCTACGTTTATTGGTCAAACAAGTACTTATAAGCTTTAAGTTGATTGGCTAGTAGAGACTTATGACGTCATTAATCGCTCTCGGAGCGATTAACCCAGGGCCAATCGAACACGCTATATGATTCGACTATGAATCCGGTCTATGATTGGTCAATTTGTTTACTACATCTGTTTACTACTTACATCTTGGCTGCGTTCCAAAATTCTACTCGATGGGTAGAGTACATTTAATTGACCAATCATGATAAAGATATCCTAGTTATCTTTGTTATTGGTCAATTAAATGCTATTCTACCCGTAGAGTTTTGGAACGCAACCTTACTACCCACTGCCAATCTCATTGTAGATGGCCCTTTAAGGTTAAAACTTTTTTAATAATGGCGTCTGATTGAAAGATGTTAGGAATAAGGGCTATCGCACACAAATTGACATAACTGCATATGCATAGCATAAGATTGTATGGACCAATGAGCATCGAATATTAAGCATCGAACACCAATATGGCGACTTAATACTCGATGCTCATTGGTACATACGGTCTTATGCTATGCATATACAGTTATGTCAATTTGTGTGCGATAGCCCTAACTCTATTTAGTTCACAAATGAAAGTAGAAAATTATTAAAAGAATAAACATTGTAAAGATCTACTAATATCACCAATATTTATTGTCTTTATTTATGTAACTTTTATATATTACTTTTAAACGCATATAAACTTATAGATAGCTATAAAATTGAGATCTAAAGTAATAAACAAATTTCTTGCTGCATCGCGATGTTACATGATTTACACATTAAATGTTTTAGTGAGATTTACGTTATGTTTTATTTAAACAAAATTTGTATAGTTTTAATAATTAGAAGTTGTGTGTATAAATTTCTATAAGTAATATTAGTATTAATTTAATATTATTGTAATACACATTTTTGTTTAATAACAGTTAGAATAATGTATTTATTTTTCTTTACAGGAAAGAAACCTGTCAGATCCAAGAAACTTGAAGATTTTATCATAATGCCGAGTAGTCGAAATTCATCAGATTCTTCAAATTCCAACATGAGATCTGCCAAAGAACGCAAGGATTGTCTGAAACGTGCTTTAGAGCAAACTCTTATTTTACGTAATGTATCTTTGTATCTACTCTAAACTTTATATGCAGTATATAACTAATGAATATTTTACAGAGGAAGCAGTCAGTGGTACTACAATAAATAAATTAGATGAGGCAATATATGAAGTTGACAATGTTACTTCTGAAACTAGTATACATGACAAAGGTATGTAACTATATATAACTAAGTTCAATATATCTTTGTGCAGAATATTATACAGAATATGTTATCCTAAAGAACATATATATTGAAAATTAATTAAAATCAATACTAATGGTGTATTCAGTGGAAAAAGCACTTAGTGAGCAATCAGCGATTATTGGTTCTTACCGTTAGATCCCTAAATCTAGACCAGTTACATTGACGAATTGCTCAATCATTGTGCAACTATTGAGTTTGCTGAACGCATCCAATGTATACAAAAATATTGAAGTCTGAGTAGTATAAAAATAGTAAAAGTATAAAATGGTAAAATCAAAGTATAAAGTGTAAAATAGCTCAATAAAATTATAATTAAAATTTTTTGATAATAAAAACTTATTAATATAGATAAGTAGTATAATCTACATAATATCTCTAAGAACTAGTATACTAGTATACATTAGTATACTAGTAGTATATAAGCACAACATATAAAATCATATCAGATGAACATTGATAAAATTGGTATTTTTATTGTTTTCTTGGATAGTGTTTTACTAATTATATTTTCAGTTTGCAATCAACAAGAAGTACTTATTGATTCACAAATGATGATATCTTCTTCCAAAGTTATAAAAACTTGTGCTATTTCACTGACAAAAAGAATGCGCAATTATGATCACATTGACTTTGCCCAAAAAGTGGTGTGTATATTGAAAAGAATAATATAATCATCTATATATTTATTTATAATGTCTACATTAAAACAACTCAACTGTTAAAATAACTTTATGTCTGTATCATCTAGGTGAGGTACTTGCAGGAGATGTCACAGGATGATGTGCAGCCAGTGAATTGGTCTTTTTTAGAAACACGAGTAACAAAGCTGTTTAAAAGGATTCCTGATTTCAGCACATTAGGTTCGTTTATATACAGAGATGATAACAAGAAATAAATACTGCAAATATTAAACTGTAGATAATGATCTTATAGAAATATTTTCAAAGATTTTCTGTCAACTCTATATATATTTTCAATTTTTCATAAAAAATAACGCTATGTACTTCGTGGGCGGAGGTAAACACCCTGTATGTACACGCACGCACACACGCACACACACATACATACATACAGGGTATTTACCTCCGCCCACGAAGCACATAGCGTTATTTTTTATGAAAAATTGAATGGAAAAGTTCTGAACTATTTTTATCTTTGATGCTTAATGAAGCAGATATTCTTTAATAAATTCCAACAAATCGTGCGGTCCTTTAGAAGTATATATGTCTGTGAGCCGCACGCCTGATAGTGTGGCATGAATGTTCCACCGCTGCATTCACATAAACTACCAGGTGCGCAGCTCACAGACATGTATACTTCTAAAAAACATCGCGGATTTGCTGGAATTTATTAAAGAAAATCTGTCTCGTTAAACATCAAAGACAAAAATAGTTCAGGACTTTTTGATTCAATTTTTCATAAGAAATAACGCTATGTGCTTCGTGGGCGGAGGTAAAGAAACACCCTATATATATATATATATATATATATATATATATATATATATATATA
>NW_022639478.1:913652-913989 GCF_010583005.1 Odontomachus brunneus
GTAAAGTTGACAGAAAATCTTTAGTGCGGTCCTTTAGAAGTATATGTCTGTGAGCCGCACGCCTGATAGTGTGGCATGAATGTTCCACCGCTGCATTCACATAAACTACCAGGTGCGCAGCTCACAGACATGTATACTTCTAAAAAACATCGCGGATTTGCTGGAATTTATTAAAGAAAATCTGTCTCGTTAAACATCAAAGACAAAAATAGTTCAGGACTTTTTGATTCAATTTTTCATAAGAAATAACGCTATGTGCTTCGTGGGCGGAGGTAAAGAAACACCCTATATATATATATATATATATATATATATATATATATATATATATATATAT
>NW_022639478.1:914043-932202 GCF_010583005.1 Odontomachus brunneus
ATATATATATATATATATATATATATATATATATATATATATATATGTATGTGTGTGTATGTAAAGTTGACAGAAAATCTTTATATATTATATATATATATATATATATATATATATATATGCACACACACACACACATCAAGTCATAGCCATAATTGTTACTATCGAAAAATGAAGTCAGATAATTCAAATTTTTACTATAGGTATATTAGAGCCTTTAGAAAAGAAAACAGTAAACAGGCAAAAACCTCTAAGGAAAATAGCACAACAAGCAGAAATGAAAGTGCCAGATAAAATAGTGTCACAAACGAATACCAAGGAAGATGACAGTGTAGAACAAACTATGCGAAAAATAAAAAAATTAATTGTATGTTATTGCAAGGAAACGCAAGAACCGCTTAATTTCTTTCAATTAATTATACATCCTCAGGATTTCGGAAGAACTATTAGAAATTTGTTATATGTATCCTTTCTTGTTAAAGACGGAGTAGTGAAATTAAGTAAAGGTAATTCTTTAATATTTTCTTTTCTTTTCAAGAGCATCTCTAGTAATAATTATTGTTTTAGATAATGATGGAGGTCTCGTTGTACAACCATGTCGCAAGACGAGTCAGCAAGGTGGAGAATCCAGTAACAGGATAGGCGCTCAAACAATCATCTCGTTAAATATGAAACAATGGGCTGTAAGTTGAGTTCCCAATAAATTCTTATTTTCATGGATCTCGTTTTAGTGGATTTTAGACTTTATGGTAATATTCTATTTTTTATTTTACATGCGCGCTGTTTTGTAAACATTCTATTTTATATGATAACGATTGTATTACCTGAGTTTAATTCATTCACTAAATCGAGGGTGTCTTATTATATTCAAATATACGAAACTGCATGTACATAAAAAAAATTTACAACCATTTTTTTTACTAGGTATTAAAAAAGGCATGTAAAGTGACGAAACCAATGATTGATTTTGATGAAGGCAACTAACAATGTACAAATCTTCTTACTGGACTTGCAGTCATTTTTCTTCTCGTTTATAGTTTTATGTTCCTTTATTTAATTATATGTATGGTCCAACAACTATAAGTTTCTATATGTACAGTATTATGTTAATTAAATTCTTTATTGCATTGTATAAGTTTATCTCAATTCGCGCGTGTGGCAATTTAAAAAAGAATAATATGTTTTTGTAAAACTTTTATTAACGTCTAACACATATACCGTTGATTCTACGGTATACGTTAATAACATGATTATCGATGAAATTATGAAGACCAGAAGTAAAATGTGCTAGTATGTATTCCGATCAGTTTATATTTTGTTTTAATACGTGTTTAGTTGTAATTTTGAACGATTGTTTTTATGGTAAGAGGAACATAAGAGGCAAAGCGACTTTTCAAGTCGTTCATGAAGCGATTCGGTAATATTGTGATTAGTCTATTATATGATAATAGACTTATAATTACAAAGTATTAATTTCTTATAATCGTATATATGTTATAGATTATAAGAGAAATTGATGAGAATTTTCACTTCTACCGTTTGAAGCAATATGATAAAAATCCTGAAAAAGTCGAAGAGGACAAGCGAGATTGTAAATTTCATTGGAAGGTCACGGTTTTGCGAACGCATAACGATCAAATAAATCTTTAATGACGCATTTACGATGACTGTAAGTTAATTTATTGTTTGGCCAACGATTCTGCTTTCGCTACTACTTCCTCAATTGGACCAACCATATAGAATGCTACTTCCGGCAGATGATCTAATTCTCCAGCCAAGATCTTTTGGAAGCCTTTAATGGTTTCTTGTAATGGTACTAGTTTGCCTGCGTGACCAGTGAATACTTCGGCGACCTAGAAGAATACGATAGTTATACCGAAAGCTATAATTTATCAAGCAATGTAAATACATCTACGCGAGTAACTTGGTACACATAATTGCTCAGAGTGATGCGCACGTTGCGTTCGTATTTCTATTACCTGGAATGGCTGGGACAAGAATCTCTGGATTTTACGTGCACGAGCGACCGTCAGCTTATCTTCTTCGGACAGCTCGTCCATACCAAGGATGGCAATGATATCCTGAAGCGACTTGTAGTCCTGGAGAATCTTTTGTACGCCACGAGCGATATTGTAATGCTCCGTGCCGATAATATTAGGGTCCATAATACGGGACGTAGAGTCAAGAGGATCGACAGCCGGATAGATACCTGTGTCGCCAATCAATCCGTAATCAAAGATCTCAGACACATCACGATGAAATGGATGTAATCCTTGGATGAATACGTACCAAGCTCGGCAATGGCACGAGACAATACGGTGGTGGCGTCCAAGTGAGCAAAGGTAGTGGCAGGGGCGGGATCTGTCAAATCGTCAGCAGGCACGTAGATGGCTTGCACGGAAGTAATAGATCCCTTCTTTGTCGTAGTAATACGTTCCTGCATAGTACCCATATCAGTGGCTAACGTCGGTTGGTAACCTACGGCGGATGGGATACGACCCAGCAAAGCGGACACCTGGAACATATCACAGTGAAATTTTTATATTTGTACGTGCGTGTACAATATATAAGAACAAATATAAAATTACATCAATTAATTTAATGCAGATTATATATTAACTGATGTATGTGTTAGATTACAAAACTTACACTTTCATGTAATAAATTTATTAAGTACCTCAGAACCAGCCTGGGTAAATCTGAAGATGTTATCGATGAACAATAGTACATCCTGACCTTCCTGATCTCGGAAATACTCTGCGACAGTGAGTCCAGTAAGGGCCACTCGGGCGCGAGCGCCTGGCGGCTCATTCATTTGTCCGTAGACCAACGCTACCTTGGATGTTTTGTCCTTGAGAGAAATGACACCGGACTCGATCATTTCATGATACAAATCGTTGCCCTCACGCGTTCTTTCACCTACACCAGCGAACACAGAGTAACCACCGTGAGCTTTGGCTACGTTGTTAATCAGTTCCATGATAAGTACGGTTTTACCGACTCCAGCACCACCGAAGAGACCTAGCGGATAATAACGAAGCGATTCTCTTCAGTAATTTATGAATGACAATACACTTTTTTCTATTTTTCATACCAATATTTTTTTCTACTTTTGCGGTAAGGGAATATTACCGATCTTTCCACCCTTGGCGTAAGGTGCCAGAAGATCCACGACTTTAATGCCTGTAACTAAGATCTCTTGCTCGACCGACATCTCTACGAATTCGGGAGCGTCCGCATGAATAGGCGCCAGTTTGTCAGTTGGGATGGGTCCACGCTCGTCAATCGGTTCACCAATGACGTTGATGATGCGACCCAAGGTTTCAGCACCCACAGGAATACGAATGGGATATCCAGAGTCCAAGACACTTTGGCCACGTACCAAACCTTCAGTACCTACAGTAATAATATCTTTGTTATATCAAATCTGCAACAGACTCCAGTTTTATTGAAACCATTGTATGCAATTATATAGCTGAATGCAAGGATAAATTGGTAATAGTTATCCAAGAATGACCAACCTACAAAATTATAGTTTTTAAGTTTTTGTTATCAATAGGTAGTCTATCCATTTTTTTATATAAAATTAAAAAAGCCTTATGAGTGTCTAAAATTAATTAAAAAAGTTTTTATTTTCTATTAGTTAAGCCATTTTTTATTACTTGCATCTTATGTACCTATTTTTTTAAGAGTTAAGCTTGTCAATGAATATTCTTCAAAAGAAGAAAATTTATCATGCTTTACCTCTTGCAAAGAATCTTAGTACTATCTATACTTTAAAAATTTTTGTCTTCATATTTTTCGAAACAATTTCCATGTGAGTTGAATCATTCTTGCATAAAAACTTACAGTCAATTAATGTTAAAATATTTCAAATTTGAAGATAATAAAGCTAAATATTTCATTAGCAATTTAATCAATAAAAGATTTATTAGATGCCATATATTAATTGCAAAACATATATTTCGTGATATTTGAAAAATATTACCATCCATAGCAATGGTGCGCACTGTATTCTCTCCAAGATGCTGGGCAACTTCAAGTACCAGCCTAGGAGTACGGTTTTGCACCTCCAACGCATTAAGGATAGGTGGGAGAGCATCTTCAAACTGTACATCAACAACAGCACCAATAACAGCAACTACCTTTCCTTGCGTACCACTCTTAGATGCAGCCGCAGCTTTGGCTACGTAATCCCTTCCTATATTTTGAAATTAATAAGAAAAACTTTGGATATATAATGAAATATGTAAACTAAGTATCTCTTTATCTCTATTAAAAAGTTAAAAAGTTTTGAAACATTCAAGTATCTTTGCTAGAACTAAGTGGCAAAGTTTGTAAAATACATTACATAACATAAAAATATATGTATAACTATTGTGATAAATCAGTCTATTAGTCTTCCTAAAACTTGGTTAGAATAACTATATAACTTGTATCATCACTTTGAATCATTCTCAACTACAAATTACTCAAATAGTAGAATACAGCAGAAAGAGGAATGAAAATACAATCAACCTCTGTGAAATTGTAATCACGCAACAAATAAATTGAGATTGGAAATTTTACATAATAAAGTATTCTTCGTTTATCTTCACATAAATGGAAAACAGCACAAAAAACACCCGTGGTTATATCCGTGACTACGTAAGATAACCAGATCAGGCGCAATGAACGAACGTGTCCTCGCACCGCCATGTTGGCGAGTCGAACCTGCGGCGATCGATCAGCTATTATATAATCATTAATGAATGGTTTTATAAAGTCTAGTAATTTGGACTTAAATCTCGAGACACTCGTAGTCGAGAGCGAATGTCAAGTTTAAATCTTCTAACTTCTCGGAGAGTACCTTCGTCGAGGTAAAGGGCATATTGAGACGATAAACAAATGTACGGGTTATTCGTTATATGTTGGCTGGTTTTCTGCAATATTTAATTGCGAAACGTATACTCACTATTGACAGTAAGGACGCCCGACACCTTCGCCACTTCATTTTGTAGAAGGGACGGCTTAGAAGCCCTCAAGGCCCCAGCGACTGCTTTTGACACGGCGCTCAGGATCATGGCCGATCGAGTGAAGAGAAACGGCCGAAACAGGGTCCGTGATCTCGTCAAGTGGAGGATGCGCGAACCGACTGCGCAATGCACATGCACGCAAAGCGGAGTTTGAATCACAGACTAAAGACTGGTTTATGATGGCTGTAAACTGTTAACTTATGCCGTAAAAAATGGACCAATCATAATCGAATTATAGGAGAACAATCGACTGTGATTGGTCAATTTTTTATGGTTCTGGCATAAGTAACGGATTACGGCCATCATAAACCGGCCTTAAGGGGCGCCGCACACAATTGATATAACAGTAATGCAGGATTCACACCGCGTCCGATGTCCGACGTACGACGTACAATATCCAATAAAAGAATAGCTTTCCAATGGAGAATTGAATCCTCTATTAGAAAGCTGTTCTCCTATTGGATATCGGACGACGTCTATCGGACATTGGACGCGGTGTGAATTCTGCATAACGTAAGACGTACCGTAAGAATTGACCAATCACTTATCGTATCGTCGAACCGTAGGTTGCGTTCTTTTATTTGCAACAGATATAGCTGAATTAGAGATGCCCGATTCTGAATCAATTCGATTCTTTCCCCAAAAATAGGCTTATTCGTGTTGTTTGCATTCTTCGCACTTTTCGTATTTAAAACCAGACAAAAGTATATTGGAATGTTTGGAAGAAGCAAAAGCAAGATAACTAACTCGATTGTTTCTTCCAAGCGTCTGATTAGGCGTCCATCTCTTTTTAAAAGCGAAAAGTATGAAACATGCAAGCAACACGAACAACCTTTTTTCCCTAAATTGTTAGGGAAAGAATCGAATCGATTAAAAATCGGACATCTCTAAACTGAATGCACCTCATAAGGTTTGTTCGAGTTGCTTGTACTTTTCATACTTTTACATCTAAGGGCTATCGCACACAAATTGACATAACTGCATATGCATAGCATAAAACCGTATGTACCAATGAGCATCGAGTATTAAGTCGCCATATTTGTGTTCGATGCTTAATATTCGATGCTCATTGGTCCATACGATCTTATGCTATGCATATGCAGTTATGTCATTTGTGTGCGATAGCCCTAATGCTCGTTGGACACTAGTGCACCTCAAACAACACAAATTTTCCAAAATACATTCTGAAGACATTTTCAGGGCAGAGGGACGTCATCAGAGTATTCTTAGGACGTTCTTTGAAGGTGTGAATTGTCTGAAAATAGCTAATATCTAATAAGTTTATTCGTATTAATTGAACTTTTTACACTTTCACACTTAGTGCACACTAAGGGCTATCGCACACAAATTGACATAACTGCATATGCATAGCATAAGACCGTATGTACCAATGAGCATCGAGTATTAAGTCGCCATATTGGTGTTCGATGCTTAATATTCGATGCTCATTGGTCCATACGATCTTATGCTATGCATATGCAGTTATGTCAATTTGTGTGCGATAGCCCTAATTCTTTAGAGGTTCTAAAAATGGTGTCATGTTTTCCATTCGTGTTACGAGTGTAAATGCAATTCTGATACACTTTTCACTCTTGCTTGGGATCAAGTGTAAAAAGTGTATTAGAATTGCATTTACACTCGTAAAGCCCGTATCAAACTATAGATTAGAATTGAGATTAAATTGAAATTTAGCCAATCAGAGCAAAATTCACTAAGCTCAAGTTTGGTGAACTTTGCTCTGATTGGCCAATTTTCAATTCAATCTCAATCCTAATCTATAGTCTGATACGGGCTTAACACGAACGGAAATCATGACGTCATGTTTAGAACCTCTAAAGAATTAATGTGCACTAAGTGTGAAAGTGTAAAAAATTCAATTAATACGAATAAACTTATTGAATATTAGCTATTTTCAGACAACTCATATCTTCAAAGGACGTCCTAAAAATATTCTGATGACATCCCTTCGTTCTTCAAAGCATCTTCAGAACGTATTTTGGAAAATTTGGAAAATTTGTGTTGTATGAGGTACACTAGTGTGCAACGGGCATTAGGTGTAAAAGTGTGAATAGTACAAGTAAAACCCGTATCAGACTATAGATTAGGATTGAATTGAATTGAAATTTTGCCAATTAGAACAAAATTCACTAAGATTAAGTTTGGTGAAGTTTGCTCTGATTGGCCAATTTTCAATTCAATTTCAATCTTAATCCGTAATCTGATACGGGCTTAACTCGAACAAACCTATGGATGCATCAAGATTGCACTTTTTAAGGTTACTAGCTAGTGATGTACTGTCCCTAGAAAATAAATTTTCCTATTAGCTATTGGATCATCGTATGTCCGACGTCGGATCCCAATTAGTAATATATCAATATTATCTTTATAAAAATTGTGTGTGTGTGAGAGAGAGAGAGAGAGAGAGAGAGAGAGAGAGAGAGGGGGAGGCAGTCTAATAATAATATCAAATAATATAAAAAATATCATTAATTGAAATCGATTTAGTACATGGAACATGGTCAGTTATTAGAGGATCCCTTATAGAAATATCATACTAAAAAATACTGAAAAATTATTAGTGATTAAATATTAATTTAATAGTAATTCAGTAATTTTTTGGCCAGTACTTAATTTCTGGTGAATACTGATAATAAAATGAATACTGAGAATTATTATGCAAAGGTGAAAAATGAGGAAATCATAATGTTTACAAAAATATACTTATATTCCTAATTTTCTCATGTCTCATAAACTACTAGATATCCAAGGTTGTCAAATACATTCCAAACTTTCATGAATCCTCCTGCGATAATTTCGATCCCAAGCGGTATATATATACACCCGCTGGTCACCATCCCTCCCCCATCCATGTCCTGACCGCATTAAACTGTTGCTTAACCTGACGATCGAGCGCGCACGCGGTGACTCTGATGACTCCAACGATGCTCTTACAATTCATGCTTATATAATGTATCCTTATATTGTTCACAGTATATTATAACATATCTAGCAAACATCAAATAATAGTTACATAATTTTTACTTGTTGTTTATTGGATAATTTTTTGATAGATATAGATTTGTTGATAGATAGAAACAATACAACATTCGATATGCGATGAATATTGATGTAATGTAGTGAACCAGTGATAATTACTTTTACATTTTGAACAAAATGTTATAATGATTAATCCAACAAAAGAAAATTAAAAAATCCAAGAAAATCCAAATTAAACAAATCGAATTACTAAATTTTGAGAGAAACTTTTAAAAAATATTATTTACTACCCTTATAGAAATATCATACTAAGAATCATTGATAATTACTTATTATCCAGTATTTTTAATACTGAAAATAAGTAATTATCAATGATTCTTAGTATGATATTTCTATAAGGGTATATTACAGTAATATTATTGTGATGCGTTTTCGCGGACATTATAATATTACTGTGATATCTCAGTAATATTACACTAATATTTCTGCTACATTTCATTGTAATATTGCAATGGAACTGTAATATTACTGTGATATCTCAGTAATATTACACTAATATTTCTGCTACATTTCATTGTAATATTGCAATGGAACTGTAATATTACTGTGATATCTCAGTAATATTACACTAATATTTCTGCTACATTTCATTGTAATATTGCAATGGAACTGTAATATTACTGTGATATCTCAGTAATATTACACTAATATTTCTGCTACATTTCATTGTAATATTGCAATGGAACTGTAATATTACTGTGATATTACTGTAATATTACGTGCTATGTGGGAAACAACGATATATTAAGCTGGTATAATATTCATCAACAAAATGTATTGTAATGATTGAATGCGTCGCCGTTGATATGAATTGTCGATATTGGCTTGGTTTACATCGTGCACTTGATACGCGTACTATATAGTAACTTTCTATTAGATAATCTTAATATCGACGATATATATAAACAACGGTATATTAAGCTGGTATAATACTCATCAACAAAACGTATTGTATTGATAGAATGCGTCGCTGTTGATATGTATTGACGATATTAAAATTATCTAATAGAAAGTTACTATTTAATACGCGTATCAAGTGCACGATGTAAACTAATAGCGAATTCGGTTGCTTGCACTAGTGTGCACTGAGTGCGCACTAAGGCTTGTTCATAGTATGTTATTATATTTAAAGATTGTCTTAAATAATTCTCAAATAAATTCTCAAATATTTTTAACCATAATATGATATGTATAACATCCGTACGAATCATTTTATTAGTTAAAATGTTTTTAAATATGTATTTAAGACACGATTTTAAATATAAGAATGTACTGTAAACAAGCCTTAATGCGAACTCAGTGCGCACTAGTGCAAGCTACCGAATTCGCTATAAGCCATTAGATGATATCTTAAGGCTTGGTTTATATCGTGCACTTGATACGCGTATCAAATAGTAACTTTCTATTAGATAATCTTCTTATGTCTCCTGCACACAGGACGCGGTAATGCTTGCCGCGCGACGGAAGTCCGCCAAAAAATTGGTGTCGACCCCGGGGCTTATTTGTATTTTTTGCACCGTATGAGGAGGGGCAACGGTGGGGATGGGCATACATGGACAGCAGGTCTTAAAGGATAGCAACTTTTGACTTTGAGAGACTGACAACTTCATTTGGTTCCATTTGGTTCCATTTGGTGAACTGACAGTTCCACTGACTGTACCATTTGGTACAGTAACATTGTTTCTCTCTGTAGTCGCCGTGCGCTCGGAATCGCGCCAGAGATGTCGCTTCCGAACGGCATCTCTGAGCGTTATCTGGGGAGAGGAGAGTGTCGTGAGCGTGGAGCGTCAGGTAGCTCAGTGGTTTAGAGCAGTCGCCCGGCAAGCGAAAGACCCGGGTTCGAGTCCTGGTCTAGCAGAACCGCGCTCTCGATATTTTTCTCCTTCTGGAACAAAAAGATACGCAGATCTCGAACGCATGGCGTCCCGCCGTCACCTAGTTATGCCCTCCTCCTTCTATGGTTCTATAGCCAATCAATAATATGTTGTTTTTCCGTAAAAGCTAGAAGGTTATTACGGAAAGCAGCATATTGATTGGCTGTCGCGCGAACTTCTACCGCGCGGCAAGCATTACCGCATCCTGTGTGCAGAAGACATAAGATTATCCAATAGAAAGTTACTATTTAGTACGCCTATCAAGTGTACGACGTAAACCAAGCCATTAGTTCAATGAAAAGGAACAGACCTATAGATAGGAGGTAGTCTGTTCTTTTCAGCTGCACTGCTGAACTGGTGCAATAAGTTAAAGTAAGAAAAAATATACTTGTCTCACTTTAACTTATTGCACCAGTTCAGCAGTGCAGCTGAAAAGAACAGACCAAGGATGATGCTTTTAGCACGGAAGCGTGCAAGATGAACTTAACCTTTAATTCACCAAACACTTGCTAGTCGATTATACTATTTAGGATTTTCGTTCCGCACGCAGCCCTTCTGATGTTATTCGTGCATCATGATTGTTGATTATTCTGTGCGAATTGCGGACAAAGTATCAACGAGTGCGAATGTGTCTGGTTCTACGCTTACCACATGGTATATAAAGTAAAGTGATGTATTTCACATAAATATGAACTTTTGTTATTAACGCAGAGTGTGCTAAATGAAGAATATGAGGTAGCAACGTGAAAGAGATTAACTCATTGGTGAATGTGAGTTCTGTGTCCTTATGTCTACTGACACTCTGTTCATTTTAGGTTATAGGTTTTAAACGAAATTCCTCTCGACAGCGGTTATTTAATATGAATCTGCCTCGGCCAATGTGAGGCAGCTATGCCCGTGTTACCGCATATTCTCAAGTTGCATATTAATGGCGGTCATTACTTAACATTCTCGACACAGCTATGGTTATGTGAATAATACAGTAGCAGACATTTTTAAAATATATGACTGACATTCTACCTGTGTTATTGTGCGAGACAAAAATCATTGGATGGCATTCGTATTCTTCTTCAATATCCGTTATTTATCCATTTGGTTGAGCTACTGTGCTCCAATACTAATCTTTGTATTATGCATTAATGCACCATTTACTTTTTGATATAAAGTTTCTAAAAGTACAGCATCATATTCCTTACTGTTTTGTTAAGTGATTTTGACATTTGTCATCTGTACTGAAGCAGACTAATAACATGTCTGTTTTATGACTTCTCTTTAGAACACTGATCAACATGGCAGAGCAGCAGCAATCACCTCCTGGTATTAAACATATGTCCTTGGATAAAATAATCGAAGCTATGACCGCAGAGCTGGAGAGTTCAAGTAGTCCTTACGTCCAATTTGGCATCACTCCGCAGCAAGCAACCTCTCACAATTGGGGCGATTACGCTTCTGGCCAGACTAGGCATCACATTACAACCAGCCAACCGACGCATTCCAATCCATCGGGGATGCAGCCAATGACTCCAATGACCACTTCTCTGTACATGTCAGATATGCCAGGTTACGATTCTCCAACCACGGATTCAATATATTTTCCACCACAGACAGTAAATCAGACGGTAAACTTAGGCATTAATGAAAACAATGATCTCATTGGCACCATTGATGTCGGAGGTGGAAATTATATCAATGTTATTTATGGGAATGCTTCTCAAATTATGGCTGAGCAGTGTCAACTGTCAAACATGGCACCTTATGCCAATCAGAGCATGGTTAATCAGGAGTACGGTCTGTTTAATGACCAACATATGTCTGTGCCGTCGGAATTGCCGAGTCAAAACTTTAATGGCAAACAACTGATCGATAATCTAGTTGGGAACTGGGTGCCAAATCAGTCCGGAACATATAGTCCGTTCGGTGGTTCTCCTAATATCACGCCTGTACCGCAATCTGTTCCCGATATGAGAGAGAATGAAGAACTACCTAGAAGCATGTCGGACTCTCAATACAAGAAACCAAGGATGGTGGCAGAAGTGAAACCTATGCGACCGTCTTACTCGGACGTTTTGACCAAATCTGCACCAACTCCGCCGTCACCATTAACAGTTCAGTCTATGAAGCCGAAAATTGAGACGACCGGCAAGAAGGTCTCCAATAAGAGCTCCAAGAGCAAGAACAAACCAGCGCTATTAAAGCGGCAGAATTCATCCGGCAGCGACGATCACAACTCCCCGAAGATACAGATCCCCAGGAAAGTTTTGGAAAAAAATTCTTCCAATCTTCCAAGACGTTGGGTGTCGTTGGACAATCTCGGCTCGCAGTCCGATTCTCGTCAGATAAATACTTTCGACAGATCTGATCACTTTGAGAAGAAAAAAACTGTCAAACTGTCTAAAAAAGGGGAAAAGAATGAGACTCTTAACAATACCAAAATACAAAACAGTAATCCAAAAACTGCTGGAAATATTCCGAAACGTCCGATACAGATAAACAACAACCTAAGTACAATTAATACTTCCAGTCAGACGGTTTCTCCGGAGAAAATCGAGAAAAATCAGCAAGTTATCAATAAGTTCAGTAAAGAAGATAAGAAAGTGATCAAGGAGAAAAATCCTAAACGCTATCAGGCTGAGAAGACACAGCAAATTAAGAAAGGACAAAGAAACAGAAGAAGAGAAAATAGAGAATCTCCTGTCAAGGATTTATGTAAGAATTTAAATAAATATGCAACACGTTGGAGCAAAGTTATATTGAAAATCTTTTATTGGCTGTTGCATCTTATTTCTGATGTCGTTAGCATGAGTGCTAATCTCGTCGTACAGCTGTAAGTATTAATTAATAAACTAACATTTTATACATAGAGAAACTGATCTTGCGCCCATATGTAAATATCATTTGGAAACAATTTTCTATCTTTCAATACGTGTTTTCAGTGGCAAATGGGCTTGGTACCATAGCATACTTTACTTGAAAGGTTGGTGGATGTATGTGGTTGTAACATTTTGTAAAATTCGCGTTCTAAATGCTATCGGCAAACAATTAGATAACTGGTTTGGAAGTAGCAAGTTTGCGTTTTGGCGAAAGATAAACACTAAAAGTGAAGAAAAAGAGGACAGTGGCAACTGGATTCACGGCGGACTGGAAACCAATATTTCATTACCTAGTACTGGCGAAGAAGCTATGAAAAGATTACTAGCTTGTAAAGGAAAGGACCCGTATAGCATACTTGGCGTTACACCAACGTGTTCGGATGATGATATCAAGAAATATTATAAAAGACAAGCTTTCTTAGTTCATCCGGATAAAAATAATCAACCAGGGGCTGAAGAGGCGTTCAAAATTTTAGTACATGCCTTCGATATCATCGGAGAACCGGTAATAAAGCATCTTATTTATTCATAATTTTTTTATAACAATATAAGAGAAAGTGTTCTATATATCAAGGATCAGTGACAATCCTTTATTTGGAATCGTAAATTTATAACACACATAATATATATATATATATATATATACACACACACACTTTTATTTGTGATGCGTCCTATTTTAGGAACGAAGACAAGCGTTTGATCAAACTAGGCAAGTTGAAGCAGCTTGGGGCGAACTCAGTGATTTGCTGTCTCAGCTTCATCGGAAGATGGAACAGGCGGCAAATACTATAAGATGTACAAATTGTGGCTCAAGACACAAACGTATTCCTACGCAACGTCCTTGTTATGCCGCACGGTTTTGCACCCAATGTAAAATACGTCACGGCGCGAAAGAAGTAAATATCGCACCGACTTTTTGTTTTATAAGAACTTTATCTGTTGTTTCAAACTGAATCGTTTAAACTATCCGTAGGGAGATATCTGGGCAGAGTCTCGTTTAATGGGTTTTCGATGGCACTATTATGCGTGCATGGAAGGGGCGGTGTATGACGTGACTGAATGGGCGGCTTGCCAGGCCGGAAATCTCAAACATCTTAGAGCAAACACGCATAGCGTCCAGTATAGAATCGTCTTAGGGCAGAGATTACCATCTCAAACATCCAGTAGCGGTAAAAAGCGGCAGCAAATAGATCCAAATACAAGGTATGCTATATTTACATGACTAGCTTAAATGTGTGAGTCGATTTTTTAGCTGATTTGATCAACGACTTGATTCAAAACTACATAAATTCGCCAAAGCAATTCGCTCGTATGTGTCTATTGATTTTCTATTATCATTTTTCGGTCATATATTTAAGTAAGTAATAATTTATTTGTCCACGAAACAGCGAAGCAGATATCGAAGACTTTCTGAACAATCTCTACAACCATAGCAAATCTGGCGGTGCTAATACATCAGGGGAGCAAAACTCTTTTAGAGGAGATTGTAGACGACGTAAGACCAAGCGTAAGAAGTAGACAGAAAGTGGTGTAACGATGAACAATTGAGCGTTCGGTATCAATATTGTATCATTACACGAAGTAATACATATATTATACAGTTTCTGAAATTTACATTATCCTTGAGCAATTGACTTTAGAATATAGGTATATATTACGAATACGCAGCGATGTGCGGCTAATACGCGATATGAGATTACGAGAAATTGTGTTCAAGGCGAATGGCGTGTAGAAATCATTACATTAAATTAAATCATAATGCGCAACATCACGAAGCTCGGGAATTATAGGGGTGTATCATAGTAATAACACGCAGTGACAAATATCCTGTTAACAAACTATTCATGTTCAGGATAATAATATACGTCAGTCAGTATATTTTGCCAGTTTAACATAATAAAGACGTTTAATTTTTCGGGTTATAAAACGATAATTGAAGATGCCAAATAACGATTATAGAAGCAACTTGATTTGGATTATATCGCAGAGCTATATTTGAACATAGAAGTTCTGATATATATATATATATAAAAAAGTTTGTATCTTCCTGGTACAATGTTATGTTGTAATTTTATGCGTGTGTTCTTCCAAAATAAAAGATAACAGAATGGACGATTAGGTTATATTTATTATTAAAATTATAGAGATTTCATTGTGTATTTAATTTTTAAACAATTATGCATCTTGCGGTTCTGAACTGGAAAGAATTGGCAAATACGGAAGAAGACTGATATTTTCTCTCATTCTCTGTTACTTATAAGTTATATACTATATATTAGTTAGAGAAATTTTAATGATATGCTCCTGCTATGTGTGAAAATAGTTTGAATTCTTTAGCTTGAAATTAGTCTGCAAATCCCACTCTCTTAATATTTATATATGTATGTTTCTCTTATGTAATACAAAACTCTAAAATGGAGAAAATATTATGTATGTATACGATGTTACATTACACAAAAGCTGCACAGTCAATTGTATAGAAAAGAAAAAATTAGTATTCATTATTAGCAGGAATAACATGTGAATTATAATAACTAAAGTCTCATACATATGTGCATGCGCATATATATGTGTGTATATATATATATATATATATATATATATACACACATACAAATAACCTCATAGTGCAGCAAGAATAAGAAAAGTAAAATTGAGTAGCTATGTTAATATAGCTAATATCATCTTACTACTTTATCAATGATTAATATTGTGTATGTGTACATTAATATAGACACTTTTTATAAGTTTTAACATCTAATATGTAACTTGCTACATTAACTTTTCTTTTGCAAAGCGTTGTGAACTACATAATACTTTACATATGTAAACCAATTTAAGATGTGTACCGATGGAAAGTGTAATAAATGAATTTAAAACAAGAGAATATAGATCATGATATATATATGCACACACACACACATATATGTAAACCTTAAATAGCAGAAATTAAGGTATATTATTCTCAAAATATATCCCACAAGATTTGTTAAATAAATAAAAGTGCAATAGAAAACAAATTTATATATTACAGTATAAAAAGAAATACACATTCTTTTCTTATAGATATACTTATTCTATATTTTTAAGCATATTTTAATTGTAGAAATATTTTTGTATTATCTTTGAGTGACAAAACTTAATTCTTTTGACTCAAATATTACCAATTTTATGCCTATTATTTTCATATAGAATTATTTATACATTCTATCATATACTGTATAATACAATACAATAATCTTAAAATAATTTATTGAAATTTTATGATAACAAATATTAAGTATATTATATAATTAATCCATTGTACCTTCTAAAAATACAAGCGCATCAACTTTGTCAATTGCAGTTTCTACATCACGTTTTTGAACAGTTCTTTTCTTTGCTTGCATGGTATACTTATAAGCTTCCTTCACAAGCGAGTCAATAAAAAGTTCCTGTTGAAGCAATCAATAGTTAGTATAGTTAGTATAATTTATTATAACCTATTAAAATTAATTAGCTATTTGGATTGCATTCCAAAGTCCTATTTGAAGGAAAAGTTTATTGAAAATCCGTAGTATATGTAACGCGTAAAGAGAGATTAAACGTGAGATTTTCAGTAAAGTTTTCATCAAACAGGACATTTTGCAATGCAGCCTCAATATCATTCACCGTTGATTTTGCTATCAGGAACACGGCTTCTTGATTAATCAAGTGAACTTCCGGGTCTGTTTTGATAATTGTTTTAATTCTTCCCAGAGGCAGTTGTAATAATTTTTCTCGCTGTTCCTCATCGCCGTGTAAAGCATTTTCGGTTTCTTCCTGCAACTCTTGCGTACTTTCTCCATTATCGATGCGATTTTCACTTGGCTCGCTTATATTTGATTCACCGTTTTCTGAATTATCCATATTGAGAGATATGTGTACGTTTACTGGATTGTATAAATAGCTCAAAAAGAAACAACACTTGTGCGTAAATTGAAAATAATTTTGTGTGAATAAATACAGACACGTAGCTGATATTACTGCAAATTGTGGCGGCAACGAACTAAGTCTGTTCTTTTTAGTTGAACTGCCTAAATTGGTGCACTGTTACAATAAATAGAGTGAAACAAAATATATTTGTCTCACTTTAATTTGTTCCATCCAACCATGACTAAAGGCTGGTTTATGATGGCCGTAATCCGTTAACTTATGCCGGAACCGTAAAAAATTGACCAATCATAATTGAATTATAGAAGAATAATCGACTATGATTGGTCAATTTTTACGGTTCCGGCATAAATTAAAGAATTACGGCCATCATAAACCAACCTTAGAGTTAGCCTTAGACTCATTGAAATATATACTACTTGTACTGGGATTCTGTAATTCGTTATTGGAGTTAACGACAATTTCGTTATCATTGTACAGCTTTTCTACGATATACAAAAGCTGCGCAACGATAACGAAACTGTCGTTAACTCCAATAGCGAGTTACATAATCCCAGCACAGAGGTACTATTCCGTACACGCTTATCGACAACTATCGGATCGGTAGACGTGGTTGCGCAGCTTTTCTATGGTAGGGATGTTGTATCGATAAGAAAATTCGATATATCGTATCGATACATATCAGAACAAAATATCGATACACCAAATATATCGACCGTGAAGTATCGATACAGTGAATATCGAACGTATCAATAAAAGAATAAATAAGCTGTTCTTTTTAGGTGCACTGCTAAACTAATGCAATAAGTTAGAATGAAAGAAAGTATGTTTGTCTCACTTCAACTTATTGCACTCGTTCACCAGTGTAGCTAAAAAGAACAGACCTAATGCTCACCACACACATTTTCTGTAACAGTAAAGGCCATGGCATACAAAATAACTGAAGTAGTAGGACTTTTGGTTCTCGCAGACCAGCGCGATGCGCGACGTGATTTGCGACACGCGACATCCAATGAGCATACAGTTTTATCGGAATACCAGTACACTGATTGGATATCGCTCGTCGCATATCGAGTGTTGCGTTGCGCATTGCGTTGGCTGCGAAAGCCATTAGGCCCGAAACACAATACGCCGTATGTCGGAGTTGGATGTCGGAACGCAGCTGATGGTCCAATGAGAGAATTTATTTTTCGAGAATAAATTTCGAGAAAATAGTTTTCAATAGAATGGTTGAGCTCGCTTGACATTCAGCGGCTCTACGCCATTACTCCTCAATAATATGGCTATGTTCCAATATTCACTTCTAGCGCTGAAAAGCTATAGTTCATGTTACGTATATTATAGATTTTTAGCGCTGTCAGTAATTTTGGAACACAGCCTATATCATAAACTCCACTCGAACAAGAGGTCTGTTCTTTCGCGCTGCAC
>NW_022639478.1:932212-932613 GCF_010583005.1 Odontomachus brunneus
CTCGCTTGACATTCAGCGGCTCTACGCCATTACTCCTCAATAATATGGCTGTGTTCCAATATTCACTTCCAGCGCTGAAAAGCTATAGTTCATGTTACGTATATTATAGATTTTTAGCGCTGTCAGTAATTTTGGAACACAGCCTATATCATAAACTCCACTCGAACAAGAGGTCTGTTCTTTCGCGCTGCACTACTGCACTTATTGCACTAGTGTAGCAGTGCAGAGCGAAAGAACAGACCTTAGATTGAACATACCAATCTACTTTTCTATTGGCGGACACGATCAATCCGACGCATGCGCATAACATTCAAAATAGTAAACTTAGAAAAAATAGGAAATATATTCCCCCACCGTGGTGTTGGGACGGAACCTCTCTCTCAGTTAGCAATATAGTAGTA
>NW_022639478.1:932747-935122 GCF_010583005.1 Odontomachus brunneus
CTCGCTTGACATTCAGCGGCTCTACGCCATTACTCCTCAATAATATGGCTATGTTCCAATATTCACTTCCAGCGCTGAAAAGCTATAGTTCATGTTACGTATATTATAGATTTTTAGCGCTGTCAGTAATTTTGGAACACAGCCTATATCATAAACTCCACTCGGACAAGAGGTCTGTTCTTTCGCGCTGCACTACTGCACTTATTGCACTAGTGTAGCAGTGCAGAGCGAAAGAACAGACCTTAGATTGAACATACCAATCTACTTTTCTATTGGCGGACACGATCAATCCGACGCATGGGCATAACATTCAAAATAGTAAACTTAGAAAAAATAGGAAATATATTCCCCCACCGTGGTGTTGGGACGGAACCTCTCTCTCAGTTAGCAATATAGTAGTATTATATAATACATATATGAAAATCTTGCCCTAACGTCATTTTCTGGTCGATCGATACATAGTCGATATTCTGGAGTTTAGTATCGATACATGCAAATATCGTTGGACGAAATATCGATACAAAAAATCGAAATATCGGCTGCGAAATATCGATATTTGCAATATCGATATTGTATTGCACATCCCTATTCTATGGTATAAAAAAGCTGGTATGGTATAAAGACGCAACGACGTCTACCGACGTCTATCGTTATTATTAAGTTAAGCATATAAAAATGGACCTGCTCTTATTTCTATGGGAATAAAGATTAGATAATGAATTAAGTTGAAACTCTACTATAAAAAAAAAAATAAAAATAAATGTGATCACAGATAATATACCTCAGTAAATATTACTTCAGTAAGAACAATCTTTAATATAAAAAAATTGAATTGAATTACAAATTATATAAGATAAACTTTAAATAAATTACCTTCTATCGTTACATGTGTTGATATGTTTATGAATATATATATATATATATATATATATTCATAAACATATCACACATGTAACACATGGAAGCCGCCATATTCTTGCAAACAACCGAAGTTTGTGCATTTCACCCTTAAGCGACGTCTACATTGGAAATAAACAGTAAGAAGTAGAAAGTAAAAATAAGAAATTGACCAATCATAGTTAATTATTTTTCTCACATTCGACTGTGGTTGGTCAATTTCTTACTCTTACTTCCTACTTCTTGCTATTTACTTCCAATGTAGACGTCCCTTTATACGTATTATACATATTTTATGGTATGTAAAAAACCCTAGAAAATACTCGAAAAACCCAACCCTGGGTAGCGATCATGGTATCAATCATGAATCTTTTCACGTGAGTTTAATTTTACTATCGATCATATAACTTTTTTCCTTAGCATGAAATCGTGAAAAGTGAGCAATTTTTAAATATTTGTAATAATTATTATAAACTTGTCCCGGATCTGTTTTGATAATTGTTTTAATTCTTCCCAGAGACAGTTGTAATAATTTTTCACGCTATTCCTCGCCGTGTAAAGCATTTTCGGTTTCTTCCTGCAACTCTTGCGTACTTTTATTTAATGTGCATCTGTATTTATAATGTATAATATACTGTTGTAATCTTTTCTTTGTACATTTTATGCAAAATTCTTTATCATATAATTTCAATTTTAAAAAAGTATGCAACCATACAAAGTAAAATTCACTAGAGCAGTTGTCCACATTATTTTGAATTGTGGAATACGCATACGCATGGAAAAAGCATCGGAAAGCAGTACTGAGTTATCTTAAACCATGAAGATACTAGATGGTTGTTCCTATTACATTTTTCGACCCTAGTGGAACTAACTCGTATTCGATTTAACGTAAACACTCAGAGTTGGGTCGAGTTGAGTTAGTTTTACTATAGTATATGTATCAACTCCACCCAGCGCATTTGCATAGAGTATAATTACATTAAAGTGAGTAAAATAATAGATTATAAATATTCTCATGTTTGCTTATAATATTTCTTCATGTTATATATTATTTTTTTAGAATGAATGTAACACACAAACAAAAAATAAAATAATAAAATAATAAAATTAATTACAATAATATAATAATAATTATTATTACTTATATAATTCCTGAAATTGTTTTTCTGGGATATCAAAAAGATCTTGAGTATCTCTTAAAATTTTATGCATAATACGTAAATTCTCGTTTCTTTCGTTTTGTTCCTCGTTAACTATCCACCATGCAGCAGCCATCGTAATTGATTAACTTATTATGAATATAGATATTATTTTTTACGGGAAATATTAATTCGCATGAAAGTTTTCACTTTTTCGCACTAAAATTTTCACTTTTTCGCTTTACGTGAAAATTTTCATTTTTTCACGAATTCACCCTAAGTGAAAAGATACATGATCGACCCCCATGAATCTTTTCCCCTAGTGTGAACTCGTGAAAA
>NW_022639478.1:935132-949190 GCF_010583005.1 Odontomachus brunneus
TATATAATTCCTGAAATTGTTTTTCTGGGATATCAAAAAGATCTTGAGTATCTCTTAAAATTTTATGCATAATACGTAAATTCTCGTTTCTTTCGTTTTGTTCCTCGTTAACTATCCACCATGCAGCAGCCATCGTAATTGATTAACTTATTATGAATATAGATATTATTTTTTACGGGAAATATTAATTCGCATGAAAGTTTTCACTTTTTCGCACTAAAATTTTCACTTTTTCGCTTTACGTGAAAATTTTCATTTTTTCACGAATTCACCCTAAGTGAAAAGATACATGATCGACCCCCATGAATCTTTTCCCCTAGTGTGAACTCGTGAAAAGTGAAAATTTTGTAATGAACTCGTGAAAGATGAAAACCTTCACTAAACTCGTAAAAAATGAAAGATTTAACGTGAATTTGTAAGTAAAACAAATATTACAATATATTCAAGACAACACCAATTTGCAATGGACATCTTTAGAATTTTTTCAGCATGTTTTTAAGACATAGTGATGTCTTTAGAATGTCCCTTGGAAGTCTGCTTGTCTGGGATTACTTTAGGATAAATTATTAAAAGATAAAATATTCTATTCATATTAAAATTATAAATCTGCAGAAAATATATATTTCATTTAAAATAATACATAAAATACATGCAATAAATACATAAAATAAACTTACATTTTACTTACTGCATACAATTTATAATATATTACACTTTAACTTTCTGATGTATACGTATCTTAACTTTGCAAACTTTGTCGGTATGCTTTCACTCCCTATACGTCATCACGCTTCAATTAACTTTCGGTTAGGCGACAGTTTCCCGAAAAGTGGAGGGGATAATGTTGGTACCAAGAGAAATCTCTACTCGATATAATTTAAAGATCTATTTTTTGTAACTGCATTGCTGAACTAATACAAGAGGTTAGAGTGAGAAAACGTATATTTGCCTCATTTCAATTTATTGCATCAATTTAGCAGTGCAGTTACAAAGAACAGAATCTTTAAATCATATTGTGTAGAGATTTTCCTTGGTACCAACATTATCCCATCCACTTTTCAGGAAACTGTCGCCTAACCCATCATGCTTCAATTGGCTTTCGTTGTTCGTTTTTAATGGACGTGGAATTCTTATGTCAAATGCCAATTGTCGTATAACCATAAAAATTAAAGTCACTATTCTACTCACAGAAATTCTACTCACTTTTTACATAAGGGTGCGTTCAGATTCCTCATCCGGGTTGCACTCTATTACTAGAAACACTATAGTATATGTGACATATACTATAGCACTTCTAGTAATAGAATACACCCGGGTGGGGAATCTGAACGCAGCCTAATATGCGAGTGTAGTATTACATTATTTTTCACATTTAAACCACATCGCTTGATGCTTAAAAATTTTCATGGAAACTTACACAATTTACACGTAAAGAAAAATATATACGAGCAAACTAAAAGTTTGCAATGCGAAACTATTTTCACAATACAAAAATGTATAGTTCATGTTACGTATACTGTAGATTTTCGCATGCGTATCTCATTCGCACACCGTCAAGAATCGGGCCCCTAGAACACAATACATCGTATGTTGGAGTTGGATGTGGAACGCAGCCGATGGTCCAATGAGAGAATTTATTTTTCGAGAATGAGTTCTCCTCATTGGACCATCGGCTGCATTCCGATATCCAACTTCGACATACGGCGAATTGTGTTTCAGGCTTGAATCTTGCATATCTCTCTCTGACCGTTTGCCCCTCTCTACCAGGAGGGGGTAGGCAGTGAGCTTTCCAGTATGGTTATAGTTCAATGCTACGATTCTTGTAGACCCTTAACTAGGTTCCTGAAGCTAGATATATAGAAAGAGAGAAGATTGGTCAATTGTAAACATATTTGAAATGGGATGCACGTGTATATGAAAATTTAACGGACGAATAAAAGTACTAACATATATTAGTGTATAAGCCACAGCTAAAAGGCGTACGAGAATCATAAGGAGGAAATTAAGGAGAAAATAGTAACGAGAGGGACAGAGAAAGAGATCGTTTATATCTGACAGCTATGATGAAAGTATATTCTTTCGACAAAAGTCTTCACGAGAGGTTTACAGAGTACACCGATATACTGATAAATCCAGACAAGATCTTACCCGCCTCTCAAGTTGAGTTGGAATGGATTTGCGACACGGAAATCGTTATAGAGCCAGCCGGCTGGCAGGCTCTTTGGAACGTACCACTTTCCGTGTGTGCACAAAATCAAGTTCATTATCCGTTGGTGGTTTTGGTGGAGGTGTTGTCGGTTGATTGTCCTACATTGTCCGCTTTAGTGAAAATCATGTGGGATGAGATGGATAGATATCTTACATTTCCTTCAGAGTGCAAAGTTAAATTAATCGAACTGTTTCCAACCATTGAACAAACCAATACTACTTTAGATATCGTTGGTACTGCACATTTAATAGACAAGTTACGATTTTTTTATACACATTTGTGGTTACCATGGGATAATGAGGAAGACGATAATGTCGATTGGGTGAGGCAACACTTGGAGAGTAGACTAAGATTTGCTTATGATATAAGGAGAGGGTTTATTGACAAACAAACTTGTGACCTGATCAGATCACTGGTGAGAGAAGCAAAACATATTTGGGAAAAAATGTCAAAATTGGAAAGTATAATAACAGGTGATAAAGATAAGACCGATCAATCCCAGACAGCACCACTTGAATATATGAATCTTCACCTCCGGCTTCAGCAAATTAAATCAGAAATGGATATATTAGAGAATGACAAAGTGAGAGAGATGGTTGTGAAGCATCATAATGTTGTAGATAAAAATACAATGAGCAAAGATGAAAAAATAACATGCTACTTTGTATGGCTGGATGGTACGTTAAGAGAACTACAGGAGACTTGTGATAGAGTTAAAAAAATGTTACCTAATGAGTCACTTATCAAGTAAGTTCATCATATTCTTTCTTAAATAACTTTAAATGTATCATAGTTTATAAATTGTTACTTTTACTTTCAGAATTTCTGGATATTTGGATGATGTTTTACACTCGTGTAAAACAGGTGATATGGTTATACTAGGTGAAGGAAAACATATTATCAAAGGTGCTGGTGAATTAGAAACAGGTGGCACAATTAGAGGAATATACAATACTAGAGATACTATCCTTCATCCAAAAGAATTCAGTAGTGCGTCAACTTTACTTGATTTTTCTCACAATTTTACTGAGGTATTACATATGTCACAGCTACAAAATTTAGAATTTTCTGTAAAATTTGCATAGTTCAATTAACTCTGTATATCTATATGTATAATAGGTTCTACTGGAGAATATCTGCATAAGTTTAGGGGAACTTCCAATAGGCATAATTGTCAGAAGTGGACTTGTAAAGATAAAACATTGTGTAATATCTAATCTGACCTCAAAAGAAAAAACTGTTCAAACAGGTATAGTTGTTATGCCGGATGCGAGATTAGTAATTGAGGACACGCATTTCGAGTTTTTAGGAACTGCCGTGCTTATTTGTGCAAATGGCGAGGCTGTCATGAATAACTGTGAGATCCTTTCGTGTTATGTGGGTGTACAGGTACAGTCACTTTGTGCATAACTCGTATAATTTTGAACAATTTTGTTCAAAATATTTCTGATGAACGTAAATCTTTTTTTTTCAGCTTAGTGATGATTCTAGTCTTATCGCGAACAAATGTGTTTTCGACAGTTGTCGTGAACATGCCATACGAATGGAAACTGATAGAAACATACCTGATGAAGCAAGACATTTTCAATTTAATGAGCAGCCAAATACCATATCAGAAATTATATTAAATGAATGTCATTGTGTCCAATCAGATTTCGAGGATATCGTTTTAAAATCGAAACGCATCACACCTGTGGCAGAGTGGTTAGATGTTAATCCAAAAATATAAAACTTGTATTATTTTTTACTGTATATTGTTCTTAGTTTAGTACAGGAATATTAGTTTAGGGAAATGGTTAAGAGAATGGCGCTCGAAACGTTTTTTTTTGTTTTTTACACAAAACTATATTAGCATAAAATTGGCGTTAGAACTGATCTCTGCGTATTTTGGATCATTCAATGTTCGTAAAATAAATGAATCGTATTTTGCGGGTTCACGCGATATACCTCGCAATCATGAAATTTCGAGGTTATTGATCGTTGAAGTGTTGAGTCAGTTGTGAATAGCTGCGCGACGAATCGAGCTCATGTGTCATTTAGTGTTTTCGCGACTTCAACTCGCAAGGTAAGCCTTGCGCACAAATTATTGTTGTCGAGAGCATCAAAAAGATGAGTACCCCATGTTCGTTATGATGAAATATTAAACAGTCGCTGTTATATATGTAATGGAAAGCCAATATCACGCGTAACAATACATCGGGTGTGCCGAATATTACCGCGTAATGGTTCAAATCGTCAGATCGATGCATCTTCTCAGGCATACATTATTTAGAAACGTTTCTAAAACGAACGGTTAGGAAACTTATGTAAAACCAACATGTGTTATCAGAGTTTTTCAAGAAACTTATCATCAGGATAACGAGTGCAATTCATTTGTTTGTCGCATTACGACAGTTTAGAGTTTGAATCATTGTATTTTATTTAATTAATTGAAGAAAAATTTGTCACAGGCATTGCCATACGAAATTTAAGGCTGTATGTAAGAGAAATTTAATTTATATATTATATACGCCAGAGAGAGAGAGAGAGAGAGAGAGGGGGGGGAGAGAGAGAGAGAGAGAGAGAGAGAGACTTAAACCCAATTTGTAGTAGGATCTTGATAATTAATGGCAATTACGTTGAAACAATTTCGGTGTGATACGTGACACGCGATATCTAGCGAGCAAGCTGCTTTTCTGGAAGAGTTGCGTTCATTGGATATCACGTGTCGCGATTGCGCTGTCTAGTAGCAAAAAGTCGCGATCCATTGGCGCTGTTAACGTTTTGAAACGCCGTAAAGACCAATCGTGGCTTTTCTTTAAGCGCTTCAAAGCATTTGCAGCATCTAATGAATCGCACCCAAGGTGTCGCGCGCATTCGCCATGAACAGCAGCTCAAAGTTCAAATTGTGGGATCGCCATGTACTTAACGTTCTCTACCCGTCGAAAAAGACACGCGTCGTGAGTTGTGATCAGGAATATCGAGAGCAGCGTCGCTCGTTCGCCGAGCAGCAGTTTGGAAGTTAAATAGCCGCTCTCGCAAGTCATCGAAGAAAACTTAGTTAATTGATAAATGACGCAATCATTATTGTAACAATTGTCTAATATATTTAGATTCTTATTCTGAATTTGCTTTTATTGACAAAAATATCTTAAAAAAAAGTGATTTTTAGCCAATCAGAAGGCTTATACAAGTCATATTAGAAGGCATTTTTACCGACAAAGGAAAGCTCAGAATAAGGATCTTATAGATCTTACATATTTCAATGTAATTTTTAAATAGGACCTAGATAATCTCTAACTGTGTGACTGTGTTTAAATAGTTGTTAATTAAGGTAATAATCCAAATTATAGGTTGAATACCAATTTCTTCATACAGCACAAATGTCCAAAAACATCCTAATGATGTCTCAGAGACACATCTTCGGAATGTCTCTGGGATGTATTTTGGACACTTATGCTGTATGGGTCAGTTCAAACTTGATTTATTGATACAATTTAAAAAATATATTAAGTGAAAGTAATTAAAACAGACTTAATAAAAACACAGACTTTTTATATTATTTAATTCTTTTACAATTTTTTATATTCCTAAATTACATTCGTAAATATTATTAATATTTAAGAGAAAAATGTAAGATATCGGTTGATTTACCGATTTTTTAAGTTGATGAAACTACTAGTACATTGTACTATGTATACCATAATTTTACATAAACCATGTGAATTTTAGATATTGTAAATATAAAATAGAAAGTATCGTATAACCCATCCTAGATAGCAGTTAAGAAATAATTCATTTGTGACACCAATTCTGAGTTCACTTTCAAATGCAAAAGGAATTCTTTTAATAAAAAGCATTCCTTTTGCATCTCAAAATAAACTCAGAATTGGTGATATACAAATGAATATACAAATAAATTTTTTTTTAACTCTCTGTGCTGTTTGGGATTATATAGGCGTGTAATATTTGCTGACATTTAACGAGAAACTTATGCATAAAAAAAATGTTTTAAATTATTTTCTATAATGTGGAATGAACTAATTTAAGCTTTAATAATTTTGTTTTAAAATAATGTTAGTCACTTATATTAGTATCAATCTTTTTATCAAGTTGCATCCCAAAATGCTTCTTTTGAAGAAAATTTTGCTGAAAATCTATAGCTCACTATTCATATCCTATGAATTTTCAGGTAAATTTTCCTCGAAAAGAACATTTTGCAATGCGCAACCTATGGTCTGTTCTTTTCAGCTGCACTGCTAAATTGGTGCAATAAGTTAAAGTGAGACAAGTATATTTTTTCTCACTGTACTTATTGCACCAGTTCAGCAGTGCAGCTGAAAAGAACAGACCACTATATCGGGAAAATATCGACACTATTCAAGCGCGATTACTCAGTTATTAGTTGTCACTACAGATGGCGAGACCGTTACGACTCATCGGTTTAGTGCTCGCTGATGTTTTCACAGTGCGCGGCGTGATGGAATATATCGGATAGAGTGTGTTCGATGACAATTTCGAGATTGTCAACTTTGGTAAGATCCTGTCGTGTTTGTCGCGAGCTGCATATTACGTTCGTGTCAACGCGTTTGCACCAGTTCGTCGAGCGTCTCGATTTCATGATAATCAGTGCGTGCATCAAGTTGCCCCCTAACCTCATCCGCATCCTCTTAGGCCGGTCACTTTGGCTCAGCAGCGTGAAATGTGCGTAATTTTTATCGAGCAAGTTTTCGAAATACAGGCGATTGCCGAGTTGTATAAGCCGATTTGACGAGCATATGCGACGTTTTCGTCACCAGCCGCGAACTTAACCTAACTTAACCTCGCAGACGTCTCTTCCTCCGAAGAGCTGTCCGAGAGCTGTTCGTTCGTGTCGTCGCGGAAAAGCTTGCATAGGCGCGGTACAAGTGACGTGATACATCATGAACACGTCGTTATTATCGTGCTAATTTCCCAATTCCGTAATTGCCAGCCGCAACTTTTCACACTGCTTTCATTCTTCTGTTCCGCCTTGCCGCGGTATCATGTGATTCCACGTCACACGTGCGCTTCCACGTAATGAATGAATGAAACAACAATGCGTTGTTCGGCGAACTCGTTCCTGTGAGCTTATCTTCGCGAGTTGGTGAGCTCATCCCATCGATCGATCGATCGAGCGCTCGTCCCGTCGTTGTTCGTCCCGCCGAAATGATTAATCGCGCATTTTCCGTCGTCGGGCGAGATAAAACGTCACGCTTTGATATTGAGGCTTAGTGATTAATCACGGCGGTTGATCAGAAGGAAGGGAAGGCGGGTTGAGGAGGCGACCTTTTGCCGTTGGCAGTGTGCTAAACGCGCCGCATGAGCCGTGATGTATCGTGCGTTACGTACGGACGTGATGCATATTCATGATGTAAAGGCATTTCATGGACGGTGCGGCAAAAACGACGAGAATCTCACAGACGCAATTTTGGATACGGCCGAAACGGGTTTCAATGACGCGTCTCTGTTATGTTTGCAACATGATGCCATCCAATTTGGATTTATCCAATTTAAAATCTGTGTTCTTTTTTTTCTTTTTTTTTCCTCCTTTTTCTCGTCGAATATATTTGATGTCACGTAGATTGACTTGACTGAGATTCTGTTGAGAGAATAAATGTATTTTGTAAATTTAGCAGAATAAATGTAGTGCAGACACACTCATTGTTACGATACAGAAACGAAACTGTTTTTGCAAGCACGTTTATTACCTCATTCAACCAGTTCTCTATTGCTTCGTGCGACTCTCTAGATATACATTCGGTTCTATTGCATACGTACAGCGGAGCGTTTTTGCCGAGCCTCCCGTCTTTTTTGGGGCGACGCTAAAAACCGCAAAGTGCTTTGCCCAATGTACCGCGAATGAAATGAAATATTTTCCGCCACAAAAAACACACCATCACATTTTTCGACGTGTGGCTCCTTTCTCGCGCGTTCCCAAAAAGGGCGCACGAGCCACTGTTTTCATCCGTTGTACACATTGTCTCGCGTAACACCGTTTGACGTTCAGAATGTCAACAGTAGGATAATACGTGGAAAAGTCCACAAAAGCGTACATTGCTATAGAGACACTCGTTTACTTTTTCAGTTTTCTACGCGTGCAGATTGCAGAAGCCGCTTGGACGACTCGCAAGTGACACGTGCGACTGTTCCGGGATCGTCAAAGACAAGTGGATGCGTACGTCGTCGTCGTCGTCGTCGTCGTCTTCTTCTTCCTCTTCTTCTTCGTCGTCGTTAACAGACATGTCCCCTAGCATGGTGGAAACGGCCGCACCGACGCAGCCTGTCGATGGACAAACGCAGTTCGGCAATGCGCGTCGTCTCGACCCGTCGGACTCCATCTTCGTCTTCAAGAACACACTGTCGGATTACGAAGAGCCGCCGTCGGACGAGGAGGTGAGTCCTAGCATCTCAAATTTGCATTGCATTCATTTTTCATTAAGCCTCCGTCTGAGTCGAAATTTTTATCCTACTTTCGACCTCAGCGTTTCATTTAACGTCTAGTTTGATATTCTAAAGCCCGTATAAATCTCTTTTGATTCTATTTAACTTTGCTGCTGGTGGTTTTCTGTAGAACCTGTAAGAAGTGTACTGGGAAAAAATTGCTTAAAAATGTATTTGTAGGACATAAAGTTTGTTCACAGAAATTCTGTTATTTAGAAGCACTGTATATATAAATAAGAGGTAAAATGCCCGGATACGTATTTAATCCTAGACGTTCTTATTATCTTATTGTTTTAGTTTTTAAACGCAAAGAGAAAAAAATATTTAAGAAGCAAAAAGAAAAGACCTTGTGTGTACTGCTCTCTTTTTCACATCATAACGTTCATTTATGCTCCTTGTTACAACATTCAAATTTGACATTATGTGACGGGTAATACGAGAAAAATTGAAGTGTTGTCTGTAGTTTGAATATTCGTGGAGTATATTGTCGCGATTGTCTATAGGAGAAATGCTGTACAGATGAAATTATGTACGTTCGTAAATGGAAATCATATTCTGTTTTCTTGAATTATAACATGTGACGTAACATATTTAGCAAATAATAGCTAGTGTGTGTGTGTGTGTGTGTGTGTGTGTGTGTGTGTGCTGCGCGCACGTGCGCGCGCGTCCGAGCACATACATGTCAACGATTGTCGTGGGATTGAAGAAGCCTTCGACTGGCTTTGGGTCGATGTCGGTCGCCGTTACAAAACGAGGAGCGATAAAAGTACGAGGGACGATTTTAAAGCACGACTTTACGGTCGATCACATGGCGGCGAATTAAATTATTCCGCTCCACATTTTTCTTTCAGTCGCAAGGGACTCGCGCGTTCTTCTCCTTCTCTTTCTTTTTCTCTCTCTCTATATATACGTATACATATCTTTTTTAACGCGACAAAGTCCACGACGCAGACGCTTTAATACCTGATTGCATCCCGTTCCGCAAACCGTTGCAAGCCGTTTCAAAGAGTTTTGATAAAATACACACTATTAAAAGAGTCACAATAATTTGTTTCTCTGGAATATGTCAACATCGCGGTCGAATTATCACCGCGATAAATGGCTTGCTCTCTCGCGGTATATACAAACGATTAAATCGTAATATAATACCTACTACTCGCGCGAAATAGAGATAGAAGCAAAATTTGCATTACATATTAATCGCATTTTGCAGTGTAAATTTGAACTATGTCCATTCGACGTTAAATCCGCAGCGATGTGTGCCGTCGAGAAACCTTTTTTATCCCATTAATTTTTTTCTTTCCTTCGAGAGCACCAACGTCGTGCTCGAACTGCGCGCGAGATCCTGCGAATCACCTCATTATGACGTCTCGATCGCGAGTGCGTAATGCGTACATTCCGGCGGGCTGCATTCTCACTGTACTTGCGGACATATCTGTAGCGTGTTTCGGTACTTGTTACATCGCGTGTCGTTCGTTCGCGAGCTCCGTCGCCCGTGCGCGGCGCGGCCGATAACGCCGAGATAAAACCTTGCAAACGGGACGCGTACAATGCGTCGCGCGGCGGTACTTCCGAAAATATCCCGCTCGAGTTGCGAGTTGCGAGTTGCAAAAAGCAAAAATAGCCATCCGAGATAGCGGTCTACGGCGCGCGTGGGAAGCGAGTGCAAGCCGATAAGAATAGTCGGACTGCATTGTGCAGCCGCGTGAGCCAGTGTAACTGCTTCAGGTATACGTGAAAATTACACACACACACACACACACACACACACACACGCATATATTGCGCAGGAGAGGTCGGTCGCAGCGACGATGTTGGCCTTGTTCGTCGGCGAACTTTGGCTCAAGATTTTCTTCCGTAGTGTCCATGCTCGTAACGGTGGCCACTCCTTATTACGAAGAGCGATATCGCGCGCTTTAACGAGCCGATAACAGAGGATCAACGGACAATTAGTAATTCGGAAGGTGTAGTAGGGATCAGGGGAGAAAAACGCGCAGAATTACATCGTGAAAGAGCGTCGAAGAACGAGGTAGGGATATGACGTCGAGAGGGCGAAACGAACAGAGAGAACCGAGTGGAAGACGGAGGGAGATGTATAGCGGGGAGAACGATCAATCATTCGGGAGGACCAGAACGGTCTCGCCTAGCGGCTGCAAATAACACGCCGTGTATTGCTGTGTGTATGTGTGCGTGCGTCGGTCAAAAGCATCGGCGGGAGGTATTACGGAGTTACCGTTCCCGGGCTACTTCCGCGCTCCGTCGAATCGTCCTGTTCCTCTTTTTCTGGTCGTCCGACTGGCACGCGAGAAGCAAAGTCGTGTTTGTTATCTCTCTTTCCCTCCCCCCTCCCCCTTTTTTTATTGGTAGGCGCGCGCTCAATTCAAAATTGGCGCTGCTCATTAACGCACCGCGCGATCCCTTTACAGTCGCGCGTTGGGCGAGAGGGACGAGAGAACTTGCTTTTAACGTAGTATAGTATAGACGGAAAAATATACGCCGCTTCTAAGCAAATGTTACTTATTTCATAAGTTCATTTATATATGTAGATCTATCATGAATTCGTCATTCTATCGACTTGCTCACTACATCGAGTCTTCTTCTTTTCAACGGAATTGATCAAAATAGGTGTTGAATGAAATAGTAAAATTGAAAGTAGGATCAAAAGTTTGCATGGTTCTTTAAAATATACAAATATTAGAGAATCTAAAATAGGGCTAACATTTCGACTCGGGATTATACAGCTGCAAATTCCAAACATTTTTTCTCAGTGTAACATATGAAATGAAAGGATAGTCAATTATTGTGGAATGTCGATCTACTTGTTCGGTTACAAAATTGTACAGTAATTTTTGATGCATAATCCTCTTTGTGCGTGGAAAGAGAAAACATCTGTCTTCTCTCTCGTGAAGGATATCGATTACGACGATAGGCGACGTGTATGCATCGTCGCGACTTTGGACCCTCGTCGCGGTCGTAATTCTGCTATCCTAACAACGCGTGGAGATTTTCCAAACGGGCCGGTGGGACGCGAAAGTTTTGACAGTGCCAAGACTCATAATGGCTTATCCTAGTCCGGGGAGAGGGGAGACGCGCTCATTTGGTTTACGAGCTCGGCGAATCGTTTATTCCTTGCAGTTTATTCTTCGTCGTTAATGCCGCGGCTGTTGAAGACGCTGCACCACTATTACATCACCTGTACGTGCGCGTACCAGGAGACTAAATAAGTGTTCCCGTTGTACGATCGGCGACGACACGTGTCCGTTCATATTTTGATAAGCGCCAACGCGGTTAAATGGATCCTATCTGTCGCCGCCGCCGCCGCCGGTCGAAAGTTTAAAATTAACGACTGCAAGCAGCGACACGTTTGGCGAGCGCTCTCGCGGTTTTCGGCTTTCCGGCAATTAAAACGCGCGTTTCGCTTATCGGGCTCTAATTGGTCTGGATATTTCAGTGCGCTTCGGCTCGCGCCGCGCTCATTCACTAACGTTCGGCGCTTATCGATCGACTCTTAATCGACCAGAAGAATCGCCGTAATGTTAATTGTCGGGCGATAACGCGGTGCGAACGTTTCACGTATCGTGGCAGATATTAAGCATGTTTCGACGATTGTGCTCGTTAAATTTGCAGCGGGATTTCAACTCAAAACCGAGTTTCGAAAGGTGACGGTATTTTCGCTCGGAGCGATAGTCAAGGTACTGCCACTCGAAATCGCTAGAATCGCGATAGATGTTTCACTCGAATTTGAAGTGAATTCTCACTACTGCTTCAATCGATTAGGATAGACATCTCCCTATGAACGATGAAGCACATCAGCTTCATTCTTCAATTTCGAGTGAAAATATTCACTGAGCGATTCACAGACCAGAGAATTTACTCTACATGGAGAAAAAACGTTTGATTGTATTGACATGAAGTTTGGTTGAAGTTAAAATGGAATTTCTCAAGTCAATTTTTAAAACTTGTTCTCCTTCTAGATTTGTAGAATGTCTAGAATTTTCCGGAATCATAAATTTGAGTTGTAAGAATCTCACAGAAATTGCTTTATTTTCATGAAGATCAAACTTGACAACTAAATTTCTTTCTCTGTATATATGAGCGTAAAATCGCTCGAATTGACGCGACTCTACTTTTTCAGTGAAATTTCGCTGCTAGAAATGTGGAGAATATAACATGCGAAAAGATTTCCTTCGAAATAGTTGGAGGGAATCGGATAATCAAAGTCAAAAGTTTGACGCGCGTAGGCAGCTGGCTGCTTCGTAGCGCGAGCGAATAGCTACGACGCACCGTGTATTGTCTCGTCTATCAATCAGTGTGACTATAGATATGCGTCTGTATGAGTGTGCGCGCGTATGTGTGTGTATGTACGCGCGTGTTGTACATTTAGCTCGCTTTTAAAATTAAATTAACTTGTCTCACGGAGCCGAGAATTGCTTGGCTCCGTGAATTACCTCGAGTCGCGTCGCCGCCCAACTATATCGAATCGTAAATCAGGGTATATTTCTACGTGCCCTCGATAATCCATGGCGAAATCAGCACACGCCAATGTTTTGCGTCAACTCCGTCGCTCTTATATCCCGGCATGCACATTTAATTTTTATGCGCAAGTCGCCAAGTTTCGCGACCGAGAGAAATCGACTCGAAAATTTCGAGTCGCGAAAGGTTCCGTGAGATTCGATCTCGACGCGTCGACAATGAGAGAAAGGAACAGGGATGAAGAAAAGAGGGAGAATGTTCGCAGTTTTGTGCGTGGAGATGATTAACTAATACGAGATGCGAATGTGGTTAACGTCGAACATTTACGGCGTATATACGTTATCGCCCGGCGATATACGATTTACACTTTTTTCGAATAACTCGCGTGCGACATGGCGAAATTGGCGAACGATAGATCGACAAGAGCGGTCGTTAGGAGAGAAAGGGACTTCTAGGCAGCTCCAGCCGTAGTTTATTTCGGGTTTTAGGGGGGATACGGTGCTCCTCTGTAGATATCTCTTCGTGGCACGCACGTGTTTGTGCGTTGCCCCTGGGTCAGCGTATAAAAACGCGAGAGAGAAATAGATAATTTAGTGGCTGGCTAAAGCGCAATAAAAAAAGATCGGCGCTATGCTGGCCATTGATATAATAACGCCGCACGGGACAGCTGTAAATAGTCGGCGAGTTTATTGCGATAACGACGCGCGCCGAAACACATCTACTCAACTGCCTACCTGTGCTGCTAGTCGCGGAACGCGCGTAATTAAAGTTGAAGCGTGTAATTACGCGCACGGCGATCACCGGCCGGGCGCATTTAGAAGCTCGTTTGACCGCGGGATTTGTGCGGCACGTGTGAGTTCGATCGCGATCGCGAATAATTGAAAGAGGAAGAGACAGAGAGAGAGAGAGAGAGAGAGAGAGAGAGAGAGAGAGAG
>NW_022639478.1:951880-952520 GCF_010583005.1 Odontomachus brunneus
GAGAGAGAGAGAGAGAGAGAGAGAGAGAGAGAGAGAGAGAGAGAGAGAGAGCGAGCGAGCGAGCGAGCGAGCTGCGCTACGATTAAGCTCGATAAACGCCGGGACGCAATACGTTCGTCCTGTTCGCAGAGCTAGAATTCGCAGTCCGTGTTTCCGAGTCCGCGTCGACACGTGTACCGCGACGATGCTCCTCACGCTTGTATACAGAGTTTATGTACACGAAGTCGGGGACGCGCGTGGCCGCAATTGCATTGTGGAAAAGTGCAAACTGGAAATTGGTTGGCTCGCAATATCGGGGACGCTATCTCGGCCGCTTTGTACCGAGCCTTTATCGCCCCATGCGTTCCGGCAGCAGGCCTATTGACACTGACTTCTCGCGTTTTTCCGTTTTTCCCGAGTGCACACACGTTGTATTTCTCGTAAATCATGATGCTCTACGTCTGTGCACGTAGTCGAAATTTTGATCCTACTTTCAGCTTTATTATTCCATGAGTGTATGAAGTTGGCACCCCACTTTTTGAAATTTATAATTTTGAAAGTTGTTCCACATTGTTCCAAAGTGATATTGCTTCATTCGAAACGGTTTTCGAATAAAACAAAAAAAATGATTTTTTGAGCTGGCATCCCACTTTTTGAAAAT